>NC_142526.1:12427602-12437602 GCF_964205215.1 Stylophora pistillata
GGAAACCACATTAAGAATCCACAGTACAGACGTTCGATGAAACAACGTTACTTTCCTATCTTAATCTGGTAATAACTCATGGGTAACGCCCTGATTGTTCTTATCTGTTCCCTTAGCTTTTCTCGGCTCCAGAGATTATTTCCATTTTGGTTTCAAGACACTTCATGCATGCTGTGGTGGAGCACTCTTCAATCCAAAGCGATATCATTTTATATGCAAACTTTGATAGACTTAATTTTAGGTTAGCCAGATTTTACTTTGACAATCCCACATCAGTTTTTCTCGAGTTCACCGGAAATATTTTCTTTTAATTTGCAGTCGCAGCTGCCCCATTTGCCGTCATCTTTTGTAGAGTCAGACAGGAATCAGCGAGTGAATAACAATCTCGATTCCAGTGTGCAGCATTCTGAGAAAATGTAAATTTTCCACATTGAGATGTTTTACAAAGTGCCTTAATTGAGGTATTCTTTCTATACATTAGCCGTGAACTGAACCCTTTACCCCTACGAGTTACTGCCTTCTATTTTCTTCTTACAGTATCACCCTAGAATCAAATGTAAATGTCACGATAATGAAGGCAGTGATCACCAATTTAGCAGGCTTCTGATTACCAAACAAATTCTCATTGTCAGTTCCAGAGGAATTGTAACTAAAATAGTGTGGAAAGTTTGACTGACACCAATGTCAAGGGGGTATAAAAGGGTTCAAGATCTTAATAGTCATTCAGTTAATCTCACTTGCACAAGGACACAAACCTGAGGGAAGGGGAAATGAGGGTGGCAGGATCCCTCTACTCTTAGTGATTCCGATTAAGTGGCTTCCACATCCAATGATCTACCGCAACCATTAGAAGGCCATTCATCCCTTAAACGATTTGTATAAAATTGTGTCAGACAGTGGTAACTATGATGAGGAGATGCAAAGCCAGGTTTAAGATTATCATAACATTGAAGCCATCGCAAAATAATATCTCTTATTATTTTAGATAAAACAACGTCGTAAGTTGTCCACTAGCCTGAGCATGAAAATAGCAATAATAGCGGGCTGTTTTGTGGGATTTTATTACCATTACACTTTCAGCCTAACAAAACGTTGCAAATGGTAGGTTTTTTTTCATGGTAATTAGAATGCTATGTGAAATAAAGCCTCTCAGAGATGTTTTCGCATATGGTCACCCCAGAAAAGGAAAGAAGCTAAAGAGTTTCAAATTTCATCTTCCAGTTTACTTTTGGGAGATGTGCGATAGAAAGGAACGGAAGAAAATTTCGCATAAGTAGTGCGGTGATCATATTAAGTGACGAGTAATTTGCGTGCCTTTGAGGTAGCTATAAAAATGTACTGATCATATTTTATAATGAACTGGTAACCTTCATAAATGGAAGGTATTTACTTTTCTTAGGTTTCCCCTTTTTAGTGTTTCATTTTGAGTTAACCTTAAAAACTGAAACTTCAGGTAGTTATGATACAAATCGTAGCTACCCGATTATACCCATTATATCATTTTAGCCAATAAGCTAGAAAGACTTTGTATGAGTCTATTTTATTGTTCTCTTTCTTCAACAATTCTATATTTATTACCAAACGCAGAGTAGGGTCAAAGTTATGGATAAATCAGTCATGTTTTGAAAGTTTTTCCGTTTTAAAACGTCATTCACTCTAATTGAACGTAAAATCCAAACATTTTAACTCTGTTCCCTTCAATAGAGCATCACTTTTTGTAATATGACTGGCTATGAGTGACAATGACTATCACTGACTATTTGTACAGTAACAAACCATGGACACAGCATATATAGTCCACTCTTGGCAAACAGGTTTGGTAACTAATTCATGGAGACAAAATATATAATCGACTCTTAGCAAACTTTCTTGGTAAACGCAATAAATTTATACTTTTTCTCTGTGCCTCATGCTAATACATTTCTGAGAATCTGGTCGATACTTACTGGTTTTTTTTTTTTTTTTTTTTTTTTTTTTTCAGTCTGTGGAAGAAATCCGCTCTCAAGACTTCGATGTTTACTGCATTTATTACATCTCTTCCTTTTGAAATTATCGGATCCTTACAACCTGATTGGCTCTCATTGGTGCGATTGATTCGTAAATCACACCATTTTTTGCTCTTAATCCCGTCATTTTCTCTGAAAGTGAGAAAGCTGTATGGAAACACAACAACTTCTCAAATTTTAAAGCTTGTCTAAAGTAACCAATCAAATTCCAAGAAAATGAAAGACAACTTTTGCAGGTGTTTGCAAACCAGTTCATTACTGAATCAATGCGATTTCCATATTGATGTACTAAAGTTAAAAGTGAACTCTGTGTTGTGCAATTATATTTTGATCTGAAATCGTACTGATGATTTCAAATCAAACCCACAACTTCAAATGAATTCGTCAAGTAAGCTGAAGGTATGATTTTGCTTTTACAGCCCTATTTAGTCTTAAGCAAATCCTTGGCAACCCGTTATTTGCTTAGGCAATATAAGGCTGCCATCGAAACAAATCTGCGTCACTGTGTTCTGCGTCACTGCGTTATACATAAGTACTCCACAACATTGTACGCCAGGAGCTCTTGGATATACAAAACCCTCGCAACAAAGCTGGGTAAGTGTATTGTAGGAAAAGATGACTTGACCCTGACCGGCACAACCGGCTGAGTAAGGTGAGACTTTAGGGACAACCTGATTTTCGCAGCACAATTGATTCTGAACATCATATGCAGTACTTCCGCAGCAAGCTAAGTAATTTCCTACCCTGGGAGCAGGACGACCCTCGCAGCAGAGATGAGTATCCATATCATATACAGAGCTATTACAACATAATGTGTTATTTGCATCATATGGATAACTTCTACAGCAGGCTGGTAGCTGGAGTCCAATCTTTGAATGTGGCTTGCCATCACAGCATATCTGGAATGATGGATTGTATACGCTGCCACTACAGCAAACAATAGGTAGGCCTGGTATGATGGGAATGATGGGAATGATGGGAACTGTAATAACTCCTCAACAAAAGTAGTTACTGTAGTAAGATTGGTTTCCGCATAATGCCGCTTACCGGCGAAGTCTTGATACTCCTTTATTTGGTTCTGTTCATGACAAAGATTAAAGTAATATCAGTATACACTTCAAATTATTTTTTCGTTCCCATATTTGAATCGCTTAAATTGTCTTTGATGGTCTTTGCCTATAACACTTAGCCTTCTTTTACATATTTTGTTCCGAAACAACAAATGCTTTTCCTCTTCTGTTTTCAGGAGATCTGGCCTCAGGCTTTTATTTCTTGGTCCAACAACATGGCCATGGTATCACTTTTATGGCAACAAATGAAATGAATGAGCACTGAGATGCACAGCACGGTCCGAAGTTTATAAATTTTCTTCTTTTTAGCCCGTTTTGCATTTGTAAGGTTGTGACTTTCACTATGAATCCCTCTTCACGCTTTCTTCACAAAAATCCTTCTCATCTCTTTCTCTCCCTTCCTTTCTTGCTTCTTCAATGTGTTTTGCTCACCAAAGATTTTACCGAAAGAGCTTCTTTTTACAAGAGGTGTTTGTTTACTCAGTGTTAAATATCGACAGAATAAATCAAATTAAACTCCGGCTTCTTGGCTCAACGATTTTAATTCTTTTGGGATAAAATGAGTCCCAGTAGTGATTGTTGAGTCATGCAGTGATCCATTTGCAGAATGATCCCTTTTTTTCTTGCTAGGATTGAAGATTTTGTATAATGCATCTGTTATGTTTATTAGCAGAAAAGGGGTCGAGACAAAGACCGAGTAGAAAGAAAGTACACTGGAAAAAGTACAGCAGCGAAATGATGAAGAAAGGACAACACGCACGTAGTCTGTTAGCAGAAACAAATGAAATTATTTTAAAAAAGAGAGATCTCATCAGGGAAAACTGTGTTCTGGATCTAATTGTGAAACTATATTGCTATGAAGGTACAACATTTATACCCGGATTAACAAAGATGATACATGAACTGTTTTGCAGTAACCCGAAGATAACTTGCTACTTATTAGCCTTATTACCTACCCATTCTTTGTCCACTTCTTTCTTGCAAGGCGAGGTCTTTTTTGAAGGATGCTCCTTCGGTGAGAGTTACCAACAGGACTGTGCAGAGACAAGTCGTTATAACATACAACATCTCTAACGTCGTACTTTTACAGATAAGCTATTCTTGCTCCTTATCCGCTGTGGAAGACACCCGCTTCTGGTTTTTGCTGCACTTGAGGGGCGTTTTTAAACTGTCGATACTAACAGGAATGTTTTTCAATATATTTAATGTCTTGTGACAGTATCAGGAATGTATTCAACTCAGTTATACCGTCAGCTTTTCAATAACGGTAACAATTGATATCGACTTCGAAAGTCTACGACAATGAGTTTTCGAAGAAACATTTTAAAAACTCGGTGAGAGTAAGTAAATTAAAGAAAAAATTAAAAATATTAACAAGAGCTAATTAAATTCAGTTGGTGATTATTTGTTGCTTTTTAGCCGTGTTCTACGAAAGTCTCATATTTTAAGTCATCAGATAAAACGACTGAAATTCTTTGAAAGAAATGATATTTAATTTGTGAATATTGATATGAAAATTTGCTGTCAGGTAACCTGTGGGGGCGCCAAACATAAGCACGCTCTGTGAAAAAAAAAAATTAAAACTTTGAACAAATAGGTTGTTACTGTATTCGCTATTCATTTGATATCTTTTTAAGAGGCTGCAATGCAGGCAATATCATATATCGTCATTTCGGATCTTTTAGTTGGATATTTCACGCAGAGGCTCAAATATCAAAGAAAATGATATTACATCACCAAGTTGCGACAAAAATTCTTCGTAGGGTCTATTAACCGCCGCCCAGTTAACCCAATGGATAGTGCGCTGGACTGTTGTGCGGGAGGTCGAGGGTTCGAGCCCCGTCCGGACCAACACTCAAGGTCTTAAAATAATTGAGAAGAATTTACTACCTTTCTATAACATCAAGAAATGGTTAGATATTCTAGTCTTCTCGGATAGGGACGAATAAATGGAGGTCCCGTCTACTGCAGGGTTAGGGGTAGGAGACGTTAATTTCCCACACACGAGATTACTGTGTGATGGATGTCTGTGTGATGGGTGGGTTTACTGGGTCCGCAGTAATTGGCGCAAAGCTGTTGCGGTGTCCCCGCCTCTCGGCGAATCTTTAACAATTATTCCACGAGCGCGCGTTGGATATGGGATGATAGATAGCCAACGAGGCGCGTAGCGCCGAGTTGGCTATGATCATCTCATATCCAACAAGCGCGAGTGGAATAATTGTTTTATTAAAAAAAACGCCCTCAAGATATTAGACAAATCTTCTCGACTTTATTTTGTAAGAAGAAACCGGATGTTACAATGTACAGATATTAGATTATGGTATATTGGCTCATATAACATAATGGCTAAGCCAATAAAAAGTCTTGAATTGCATTATCCAATGATCCAGATTTTAATAAAATAAATTAGTTCAGTCATGCTTTTTTTCTTATAATTTAAACCTAACCTTGATCATTTTTTTTGTTTTAACCCAGAGCACATTTCTTTATTTCTTCAAAAATAAACTGTCCTACTCTCGGTAAAATTGCAAAATTATGCGGACAATCCTTGTTTTCACGGTGTTGTGGGTAACCAAAGCCGATTTTAATACCTGGTCGGTATATCAGTGATATTATATATTTACATATGAAAATGTTACCAAGTGCTAGATCTTCAGTCAACAGAAATTTTATGAGAATAACGAGAACGAATGAAAAAAAAACTTCATCTGTGAGCGAATCCGATATCCCTGACTCGAAGATGGATAAGAATTCTCTCATTAATTTTTGTTCCTAAGATGATCTATAGAATAAGTGTAATCCAACAACATCTCAGCACTGTTGTCGCGTATTGACGGGGACTAATAAGCGATCATTTCTTTAGGGACATTTTCTGATATTCCAGAATGAAATTCTTGCTTGATTAATTTGATTGAAGACTGACACAACTAATTGGAGCCAATACGCATGGACATTTGCCGAGGCACGCGTTGCCGCACAACTTAACGTGATACCTAATCATCGATCCACATAGGATACTGAGCAAGCGGCACCGAAATAGAGCACAAAGATAGTACAAATGAGCGACAGTGTTAATATGGACATGAATTTTGTTTTAAATACTTCCGTTTCTTTCTAGGGGAAAAACCATCGTATTGGAACTTTTCCGCAATCTTCGGTCAAGATCAAGAAACCGGTCTGATCTTATTCTCCAGCAATATCTATTTTTATTCTATTAAAATTTTTGTTTTTGCAAATAACCACCAAGCTAACTGGTTGAAATCCGTGTCGATAAAGGGCCCTTGATGAGACAAAGCAAATAAACGAAATTTAGGACAAATTAAGATGGTGAATTGACAAAAATCCACCACCAGCGGTTCTGAGAAAATTTTAAAGCTTTTAACAAGTTTGAATCAAAGAAAGCTCTTCTATTCCCACCAAATTTCCGAGCTTTAGTCTTCTTGTTGACTTTCTCTAGTGGTACAGCCATTAAACAATTTATAAACTTTTGGATCTAAGCTCCATGAAGAGTCACTACCATGAATATGTGGAAGGCAATTGCAATTGGCCTTTCGCGTCGGTTTTTCTGTTCCCCGCAGTTACACCATGAGACCCAACCAGGTCGAAACAGCTTTCTAGAATTGCATGTCCGTTCGGACTTTATCAATCTGCTATGGAGACAAGTCCTCTACGGTTTTCTGAGTATCACAATCAGTCTGCAGTCATAGAGGTCAATGTTGTGCTGTTATTTCGATCCACGGTCCACTCCTGTCCATTTCATCACTTCTTTTCGTTCGGAAGTTATAAGAGAGTGGTTGAGACATGAAACTGGCGAGCGGGCTGAAAGCAACCTCGTTCCCTGGGCCAGGGAAAAGGCCCTGGGAACGAGGTTGGGCTGAAAGAAGAAGTTTTAAGCCCTTAATTTTATCTTAAATAAATAAATAACTTTATTCAGCTAACATGACACTCACACGGACTGGCAAACCCATGCCCCTCCCTAGATTACGTAAATGGATAAAGTTAACATCTAATCAATACAAACTACAAGTCCAAGTTCCTTTCTATGATAAGTAGATGAATAAAAATGAATAGCAAATAATAAATAAAATAAAAGCATTTGTAAAAAGTTAAAATACTAAAGACGATAATGGAATATTATCCATATCAGTGTATACTTACTTTATTTTTGCTTGAAGACCTTAATTATTCGTATATACTGGTAGAGGACTCCGTAATTGTGTGGATTTGTTAAGGATACAAGATACTTTCAGATACGAAATTTTCGAAAATGAATTTTTTGCATTTTTTATGGACCTCGACTTCATTCTCGGTCCATAAAAATGCGAAAAAAGAACTCGGTCAATATTCAGCCATCTTGACCGAACAAGCTTGGTTAATAACGCATATTTATTATATGGGTGTGTCTGACAAGGACTGGGAACTACCGAATTCACGAATTTGATTGGCTGAAATCAATATTGAAAGCGGTCTAGATTTTCCCCTCTAGACCGGTCTAGAAAAAAAGAGGTACAAACAATATAAAAAATTGGCATACAAGACACAGCCATATAATAAACATCTTATTAACCGAGCTAGGTCGATCTGTAAGGAAGAATCTTGACCTCGGTCGCTGGTACAGACCTCACTGCGTTCGGTCTGTACTGGCGACCTCGGTCAAGATTCTCCCATACAGACCTCCCGCTCGGTTAGTAATAACTTATTATTTACCATACCTCGATATGACGAACATTTTAGTTGCTTTTCCGCAAATTTCGTTAAATCGAGATTTTCAATACAACGAACCCTCGATTAAACGAAGCAATTTCTCTAGTCTCTTGACACTTCGTTAAATCGAAGTTCCAGTGCATGTATACGCTGTATTTTACGGTAACTTTAGCTGCGCTGAAAAGTATCGTTCGTTATAGCGAGGTCCTCGTTGTATAGAGGTTCCTTAAATCGAAGTTCTACTGTAGCAGGATAGTGGTGATGTCCAGACTACTCTATTGTCACTAGAAGCATCTTAGAAAATAAACCTATTCACAAGAATGACTTGCTTTATCCTCCCAAAAGTGAAGAGTGAGTAAATTTACATTTGAATAATTCTTCGTTGGTGGACTGATTGATAATGATGGGCATTGTTTTGATCATGACTTCGTTCGACCAGACGAGACCAGCGTTTGACTGTATGTATTCAAATTTTGAGGTTTCTTTTGTGATCAAATATTTGAGACGTGCAATCAAGAGAATGTGCTCAACCTTCAATGCCTCCATTTCGCACCTATTTGTCATCCATTTGGATGGTCCATGATGATTCATCATGACCATCTTCTCTGCGTTCGTAACTATTCAGTAGTTCTTCAATGTCCAATCGTTTCATGTATTAAAATAGTGATCACTCTCAAATCTATCAGTAAGGCAAGCAAGAATACAAAGCACTCCGAATTTCATTTTAATCCTAAAAGCCCACAAAATGTGTCACTGAATGTCTAACAAAGTGACAATAATCTCAGTTAGAATCGTAATAATTTCTCCCACGTAACTATTAAAATGATTTTCGGAGTGCTTTGTATTCTTGCTTGCCTTACTGATAGATTTGAGAGTGATCACTATTTCAATACATGAAACGATTGGACATTGAAGAACTACTGAATAGTTACGAACGCAGAGAAGATTGTCATGATGAATCATCATGGACCATCCAAATGGATGACAAATAGGTGCGAAATGGAGGCATTGAAGTTTAATGTCGTCGGTTCGTTTTTGCGCACTTTGATGTAGTTTGGTAAAGGTTTAATGAGTATTTTGGTTTAGTACGGTGTAGAGGGTACAATTGGGTATTTTAATGTCGTTGGTATACTAGTATGGTGTAGTTTGGTGTAGCTGGTGTAGTTGGTGTATTCTGATGTACCTGGTGAAGGATTGACCAATTTGGTGTAGTTGGGTGTATTTTGTTGTAGCTAGATGTATTTTGGTGTGTAGTTCGGTGTAGTTTAATGTATATTAAGTACTAGCCTAGTATAGTTCGGTGCGGATCATGTAGTGTTCAGGGGAGAAGTATCTGAAGAAACTGTGGTGCTACATAGCTAGGGAGTTGTTGCGAATCATGATACTGGCTGAGTACGTCGAATAAGATATTTAAATTGCTTGTATCTTGCCATAGTTTGGGTTTGGTTTGCTGTATTTGTGATCAAGCTACACCAAAATATGGCAAACAACACAAAAATACACCAAACTACACCAATTTGTACAAGGCTGCACCAAACTAATATAAACTACATCAACTACGCCAAACTTTTTACTAAAGTGCATCAATCTATGCCCAATAGGTGTACTTTGGTCCAGTTGTTACATCAACTATGCTGACAAAGAAGAAAACAAACAAAACTACACCAATTACATTTAACTATATCAAACTACAATAAACTAGTTTATCCAACAAAGTACTTCAAATTACACCAATCTTGTTAAAATGCACCATACTTAAAACCAAATGACGTCATCGATTGATAATCATTAATAAATCAATCAATAAAATTACGAATCCCTATTCTTTACTGAAGTATCGCATGAAAAGTTGTTCCTCCAATTACCGTAGTTTCTCGCGTAAGCGCCCAGTCACATTACTGTTGCTAAAAGGAGTGCTTATTAAAAGGAGGAGCCCACTGGGTTTCCCTTCCAACGAACTGTAACTTTATTTGGATTAAAAAATTGTCCACGTAGATTTTGTCTAATTTTGTCTACGTGGACAATTTATTTTTGTCTACGTGGACAATTTATTTTTGTCTACGTGGACAATTTATTTTTGTCTAGGTAGACAATTTTTGGCTTAAAAAGGTACAACATTGTCCGCGTAGACGTCAAGTCGATATCATTGGACATTGAAATAACTGGAAGTGACAGAAAAGTTGCTGTTGTCAGAAGAACTTTGAAGTAAGCTAGCTTTAA
>NC_142526.1:12440102-12490102 GCF_964205215.1 Stylophora pistillata
CCCGTGGGATGCCTAAGTCAAACTGAAACCACTTTGCGGATAATTCGCATTTCTTGTTACTGCCTCCGAGCGTCTTTTTCTCTACTTATTGCACTGAAGAAATAATTTTGAACTCGTTATGAAACTTAACGATTTCGAATTCCTGAATGGTTTAACCTGCGTAAAGTAAAAGCTTCATTTCATCAGTCTTTTAGTGATGATCTCAGCCGCAAGTCGAGAGAAAGAATATTTGAACGTCGGTTGTCGGAGAGGAACCGAGACTCGCATGAAACGAGACCGAAAAACTTGTCATGGTCATTGAAAATTGCGGTATGGAGTCAAAATTTATAGTTTGAACTGTGCGTTGTTAGACTTTTAAGGCATAAAAGTTGTCCTAAGGAACAGGTAACCTGCCTGTTTGACGAGGAAAAATATTTAGAGAACAACTTGGCGCGTTATAGTTATCAAATAGTTATTGTCACACTTCGGTTTAGCCAAGACTGTTAAGATGCTGGCACAGTTCCCCTCGGTTTTATTTTACAACAGCTTAGTTTTCCTGAACTGTGCGACTACTGCCTTTTTCCCTCGTTTCCCTCACGCCATGCAGTCAGAGAGCACGTTTTTCGCCTTGTATTGAACAAAGGGGTGACGATTTTCCCTTGTATTGTTCCGGTACAGGTCACATCCGTTACTTGTGGCACGTTTTCGTGTTGATGATATATAAATAATGACGTGTACTCGATATAAATGTAACAGCCAGTTAGCTGTTAACACTCACAGTTTTCCTCTACGTTACTAACTGGACCGCGAGTTGGCAACCGATGTTCATTCGGACATATGTTTTCACGTGAAAGTGAAGAAGACTTCCCAAATGTAAGCTGTCGAATTAAGTTTGACAGTGTTTGATTTTGGCGACGATTCATCACTTCTCCTTTGCTAATATACCTGCACCAAACATGTGTTTACATCAGCAAAATTTAGGACATATCCCACTATCTTTAAGGCATAATTATAAGTTATAGTGACGTTTTTCGCACTCAGAATGCCTTTCCGACAATTTATCGATCAGTAAAAAGATATCCAAGTTAACTCCATAAATCTCCACGAAGCACGTACCGTCGATCATTTACAATGGCTGTCTCTGCGAATGCGTTACAATGAGGAGAAGTGAAAGTACAACGTGATGAATTAGTTGCTTATTTTCATATTATTTTCTCAAAATATTTCAGCTCGAGCTTATTAACTAAATAGTTTTCTAAATAGTAAATGAACAGGAGGTAATTTGGTGGCCGAGTGAAACTGAAACTGCTTGCTCATCACATTCGTCGATCGTGCCTTCCTTCCGCTCGAAGAAACATGTTTTTCTTTTCGTTTTAATGTTCAGCGGCGTTTAAAGAAAGGTGTTTACATAGTCGTATGCATCAAATTGACATTCAAAATCGATGAAAATATTCTTTGGCACCAGTTCGTTCTCAATGGGTGGCATGCATTTTGTTGGTAGTGAATGATTTGTCCAAGGTTATTTAGCTTATTAAAATAATCTCGATAGCTACAATTGCGGACACGTATCTACGCAAAAGCAGTCAAGTCCCCTTCCCCTTCCCCTTCTTCGCGCCCTCCAAGCCGGGAGCCTGTTTGCAGGCTATCTTTTAAGTTGGCTTTTATTCTTCAGCTCACAACATTTACGTTCCGCTCTACGATCTAACTAACTTAGGATTACAAGTGCCACTTTTATCGGCTACAGATTTATTAATTTCCTAATTGGTTGATCCCATTAATTCCTGATTCATAGCGCATGGGTCTGTTAGACAAATCTTAGCGTTAATCTTAACACGCGTTTTCGCTAGCAACTATCTAGTTAATTGCCTCATTGTTTGTCGATCGTTCTACGCATTCTTTGTCAATATTTCCGCTTATATTCTACCGGTCTCTATTAGCGGTAAAGAAACAATTAGGCAGCTTTAGCAAAGACGACGGCAACGGCAACGAAAACGTCGTGTCGAAATCTAACTTTTCGTTTTTGTAAGTCTTTCGAGGTTATTCCGATGTGCTTCACTTGGAAAATGCTGGCGAACTATTCAGGGACTGCATCACTACGAACGGTGTTAAAGTAAGGAGAAAGAAAGAAAAATTAACCGTCATGCGCTCACGTTCTCGAGAAAAACCTAAAGTTTGGTTATTTCACGTTGTTGTTTTGCCGAGAACGGCAAAGAAATGTACCAAAATGTTAATCACACGTGTACGGCGATTGTTTTTGCTCATTAAGCCTATTGTTTTCTGCCGTTCTCGTTGCTGTCGCCGTCGTCGTCGTCGTCGTCGTCGTCGTCGTCGTCGTAGTCGTCGTCGTTACTAAAGCTCCCTATTAACTCACTTAGCGCGCCGCTAATCATGCGAAATATAACAAAACAAGCAAAATTGTACCTATGGTCGTTTCGTTCCCAAATGTAGTCTATTTGAACCCAGGTTTGAGTCCGTTCCTACTCAAGTTTGAGCCAGTTCGTACCCAGCCAAGTTTTATTTGGTTCGTACCACGCGCGAGAGCGTGAACCGATGTCAGTCGGTGCATACAACGAGTAAATAGAGTCAAGCGAGTAAGATAAAAACAAAAAATCTGTTGCGTATTCCTGACTTCTTAACAAAAACAACTGGATTATTGCCTAACGCTCGAGATAAGAGTGAAATTTTTAAAAGAGAGGTCTATGGTTTATATTTGAGACTTTACATACATACATACATGCATGCATGCATGCATGCATACATACATACATTTTATTGTGTTTTGGGATAAAAGTACAGTAACATGCCCGCGGGTAGCTAAGCTAATCTAGGCGGGTCATGTTTACAGGAAATAGATACAACTAAATACAGCTAAAAGTAACAAGAGAACTAAAAAGCTAGAATTGACAACAATGATTAGAGACTACTAATAAACTAATGATATTACTTATAATAAATGACAATAGTCTTGATGGGAGATTACTGATACATTAAAAGATATAATTGAATACATATCAACTGATCAATCAAGAGCAAGATAAACTCAACTTAACTTTTTGAACGATTTCTGGAAGATCACTGTAACAATCTTCTGAAGCTAGGATCTCAAAAAGTGCTTGTTTTATTTTTCCTCTTGAAGACATTTTTTGAAAGTTTTCTAAAAGATACAGGCATTTAATTCCATATTTTTGTTCCGATTCTAGAAAATGAATTCACTTAAATTGAGAGTCTGGAACTTTGTACGTAGAAGTTATTAGAGGCAGAGGATCGAGTGTTATAAGAATGAATATCAGAGACATCTCTTTTTAAACATTAACAGCTCGAGTAAGAGTAATACTTCATCGCCAATTGTGGACATGGGAAACATACTTTATTAGTTTGGGTGCAAAGCGATCGAGCAACGTACGAAACGACTCAACTGAGTGAGCCCGAGCGTTAGCCCTTCGTCATTTGCTCTAAAGAAGGGCTAACGTTCCAAACGTCAGTTTCTTAACTCTTTACGGTGGCCAATTTACAATTTCAACTTAGTTGATATACCAAATTCAGCCTTGTTACCCCCACCGACGCAGCACCACAGTTTCTTTGGAAACTTACTCCCTTATCATCATGAGTATGATTCAACCTAGCTGGGTACGAAACGAGCGTGGGTACAAAACCACTGGCGACTGTCTGTATCACTGCACTGAGCCCAAGAAAACATGTGGAAAGGAAGCTAGGGAGATCAGTCGCCGCCAACGGAGTATGAAGGGGTGCACAATAGAAAATAGACTGCCAGTGAGGAGGGATCATATCAATACTGAGCATTAGGAGGGGATCAGTTAAATCTTATCTTGACACAACCAAAATTCTCCCACCCCCCTCCCCTCCTCCTCCCTCGATGTACAATGACCGGTTCCTTATTGTTTCAGAATAAGGCTCATGAATTATATTTCAGCATCCTCGAGCACTTTTGGCTTTCCGTCTGAGTAATTTCTGAGCAATGTTTATGTTTAGAACATCTATCAAGCACGAAAACTTCAACGCCTGATGTCATAGAAAACTTAAATATGCGAATTTTTTTCGAACACATAAACTGTAAATTGACAACGTTCCACAAACTTATCCTCTAGTATCAGTACAGATCATCGGCTAAAATGACATTAAAAAATGGTTGTCTTTGTTAATTTATTAGTGAGCAGCCTTCCAGTATTTTGCGAGCACGATCCGGACAGACCTAACTCTCACTTGAGACTGACCTGAATCCAAAAACGTTCTCTGTTACGGGTTTTCTCATCGCGGGAACACCCTATCACATGTCGCTTTGATCGTAACCTGAGGCAGGGGTCAAGTGGTATAGTATGCCCTTGCAGATCCTGTTGGCCACAATTTGGAAAGACGAGCATAACTTTTGCACCGTCTTTATAAATGGAGCACCGCTGGCATAATAAGTATATTTTTATTTCCTTTTTTAAGCAAAAATTACCAGCGTCATAGCTTGTGTGGTCTCTACGACTGATTATTTTAAAGTTCGGTCCATGATTCAGTCCATTTTCAACATTACAATATCTTGAGGGAGAAAGGTTACCACAATACTCCGTCGTTCGTCGTTTAAAGGACCGAGCACACCGGAAGTAAAGATTCCGTCGGTCACAGTTTCCGCGATCACAGGCGACAAAATGGTGTTAAGCAACTTCTACAGACAAGGATCGCTTAATATACCAAAGCACCGGTGCTTATTAGTAGGACAAGATATACACTTGCAAGTTGTGTGCACTTCGTTCGGTGGAATACTCTTGTTATTCGCGCACTTCTTTGTACGGTGTTTTTTTAATAGAACGAGAAATGCGCTTGTTGTTTGGGTACTTCGTGCGGTGCTTTTCGATCGAGGAAGACTCTTGTTGTTCGTGCAACGCTTTTTTGTCGAACGAGAAATACACTTGTTGTTTGTGCACTTCGTGCGATGCTTTTTAGTAGAACGAGGAATACTTGCATGTTGTGTGTGCATTTTGCGCGTGATCCGCTCGGATCTTACGACAGAACTGTACGAATCGTACGGATCGACAAACCAGTTTTACAGGTGGTAAACCGTGGTATTGGATATGGATGGCATATTACGAAAGTATTGGCATATTACGCCACTTCAAGTTTTACTGGCTCAATCTGTAAGAGCCTATTTGGTACCCATGTCTGGCTTGTCTAGCGTAGGCTGGGAAGTAGCTATGTGAAGGAATAAACAATGAGCTTGTAAAATAACCAGTTCGAAAAACATGTTCAAGGTCATGCAACGCAACAGAGACATCATAATCTATAGTTCGATCGCGAAACCAAGTTTCTGTGATATCCTTCTCTTGAAGACGCTTGGAAAGCGATCGAGAGCAAGGAAGAAACTTCCCAGCTGTAAGTAGACCGTCTATTAAAGGTCCCTATAAAGCTCGGTTTAATCGTTGACAGTAATATTTAGCTGAACACCGTATCCACGGACACTTTCGTCGACTTTCCCTAGCTTTTAAAGTTAACATTTATATACAGATCTTGCGCGTTTAAACTCGTTTCTCGCTAAATTTAGCGAAAGGCTCCTTTGGGTGATAAAGTTTTGATCGAACTGATTCACATACGCGTATATAAACGCAGTCTGAATTACGTATCCTCGACAGCCCGGAAAAAAGAATGTCTTAGAAAAGTAAACGACTGCTGCCATTTACATCGCTTTTCACAAACCTGATTTCTGTTTAATCTACAGTTTACATCATTTCACTTTTATAGGGGAAAACATATGTTATTATGAATCTGTATATTTTTATCTGTGTCCAGTTTTGACCACAAGAATACAAGAGTATAATTTCATTCAATATTACGGTTAAGCTATTGTGCATTTTATGTAAATATTCCTCGATTTGTCTATAATACGTGGCTCAGAAATCACGGAAATCAAATCACGGAAATCAAATCAGAAATTAAATTAAATTAAAATAAATTAGTCAATCTAATTAAAAACCGATTTCTGTACGTTTCATGTACTTTCAGCAAAGGGGGACATGAACTGCTGATACGATAAAGCGAAGTGCTGACAGCTGATGCATGATGACGTTTCTCTGTTGTGTCTACTATTTTGATATTTGCCACGTAAGCGAAAATATTTAGTCATGATAAGTTTTTTCTTCGGTGACCTCGTTAAAAACGAATAGGGAAGTTGATTATTGTAATCGACGCGGAAATTTAATTGCTAAGTTTACGACAATGACAAGGTAGAGAGGATGTAAAAAATCCATAGGAAAGCGTTCTAAATAATTATTTCATATCGTTGAAAACTTGTACTCCGTCACGGTGAATTATCCCACGTCCAATTTGTTTATGTTATGCCACAGTTGGTGATGCGTGAAAGCCTGGCAATATTTGCGCTGTTGCGCTGATCGCGAGCTATTCGACTTAAGGAAACTCCACCGCTCTTTTTCACTGGTCTGCCCTCATTTTCCTCGTGTACCACAAAATTACCACAATAGAGAAGTCATGTCGTTGCTTTTTGGCACTATCTATTACTCGAAAAACCTCAAGGCTCTTAGTGCTGCTCCTGTGTAAACAATTCTCTTCGTGGTTTTCTCTGGTTATAACCTACGAGACACCCGACAACATTTCCGGTGTGCATTTACATTGAAATTTGTCAACAAAATTGTCACAAACCGTCACAATAGTGTTTCGAAGGTGGTTGTAGGTGGTTTTAGGTGGTTGTAGGTGGTTTTTGGTCTTTCCTTGTTCTAGTATTTACGGAGCGCCGGACTGTTAGGCGGGAGGTCGAGGGTTCGAGCCCCGGCCGGACCAACACTCAAGGTCTTAAAATAACTGAGGAGAATGTGCTACCTTTCTATAATATCAAGAAATGGATAGACATTCTAGTCTTCTCGGATAAGGACAAATAAACGGTAGGTCCTGTCTCCTGCATCTATGAATTAGTTAATTTGATTAGGCAGGGGACGTTAAAGAACCCACTCACCAGATTACTGTGATGTGGTCTGGCCTGTTTTAGTAGGAATTGGGGGGAGGGAGAGGGGGGCATCTGTTAGATTCGCCTTTATCGATAAACTGCTACCAGCAGTCTGGTAAAGTCCCCCGCACAGTGTTGTAAAGCGCATTTGATCATATCTTCCTGTATGCTAATTTTCGCTATATAAATGTTAAATCCATTCATTAATTCACAGTCAAGGCGATGTTGTCGACATCAGTTCTTTCTGCGATTACGTTGTACTATGTGCACTATTCAGAATTCTTTAAAGGCGTATGCTACACCTTCCGTCATCGAGATTTTTGGATAAAATTTCCCCCACATCTTCCGAAAATAAACTTTATTCTCACAACTCCCAACAATCACGAGATAATAATAGGATAGTTCCGTAAATGTTGTCACGAGGTCACACGTAATAATTATAGAAAAGCCAACATTAGAATAGCTCTGAGTCATATAGATTTGAAGTTCTCAACATATAAAAGAGAGACGTGAACGGTATCATAAGGCAGATCAAACGCAGAAATTTTCTTGGAAATGTTTTTCCATTCGGCAAAAGTAAGTGCTGTCGTTGTCATTGATTTTAGTTAATGATATTGATTTTCAGCAGATTGCGTGATTTATTCGAGCATGTCTGAAATTAAATGTTGATCGCGGACTCTAATTAGGATTTCAAGTTGTCAGACATTGTCGCAACTTTTAGGGAAATGTTCGAGTGATAGCTTCAACGGTAGAGAAAAACCAGAAAGGCAAAAAGGATTAAAAAGGGAGCCAGGACAGTTAAATATGGAGAAATGCGAATGTGAATGTGACATTCGTAGAGAATCTGAGCTGATGAATAAAAATATTCTTCAACATCCTTTAACGTTAACTAAAACTACAACTAAAAAAATGAGTAAGCTTCTAGTTTTGCAATTGTCAATATTATTGTATGATTATGTCGTTATCCGTTGTTTTGAAATTTTCAAATATTCCCCTTTATGTATTGCTGTTGTTATTTTTGCTGTAGTCGTCAGGGGTGTTTATGTTGATGTGTGTGGTTCAGTTGCTCTAATCAAGCTTCAGTGGCCAGAGAAAAAGCTCTCTTATGATTCAGAATGAAATAGAGAGAAAAATGACAAGCTAAACTTGTACGCTCAAGGTTGGTGACGTGCTTTCAATATCAGTAAACAAGAGAAACTAATCTACTGAGGTAAATACATCAATAGGGTGGTTTTAAGGTACGAGTCCTAGAGACTGGTGATGGGAGCGGAGACTGGTCATGGGAGCCGGAGCGGGGGAGGTGGGGAGGGTTCAGAGGATTTTGGTTGTGTCCCTATATTCCTCTAATCCACCTGTTAGGCTCTATAATATTCTTATAATATAACTCCTCGTTGGCAGTTAATTGGCAGTCGGTTATCCATAGTCCCCTCTTAATACTCTCCCGGCGACGACTGATCACACCTCCGTTCCCCCTGAAAGCCACGTGATCCCCCAAATTCCTCTACTCCTCACTCAGGTCCCATGGTAAGAATTGGTTTCATTGATTTCAGTGACACCTGATAAGATACTGAAAGCCAAAAAGAGCTGCGGTAGACACAAAACCAGAAACGGCGACCAACCGAACAAAAATTGCCCTCCTGGATAGCGTGGTTGGAAACTCACCATCAGGTGAATGTGCAAGGCACGGGGCAAAATTCTTGAAAGAGGACGGTTACTGTCGTTTGTTAAAAGAAGAATATGGTCGCGTCCTATATGAACGAGACCTTGCGAAAAGAAATCTAACAGTTGCAAATTACCGGCTTACTGGAGAGCTCCAGAAAGAGGGACATGAAAAGGAATTTGGTAGGAGTCTTTTCGATCTTAACCGTTAATTCATCCCCTTTAAATGAAAAGGCCTGTGTAAGTCGTCCTGTAGCTTTGTGGTCCCTTGGCCATACAATCGCGGGTATCTCCTTTGCCTCAGTCTCTTGAACCCTCTTCCTCGTTTCTTAACCCCTTCTGGTACTTCGGCTTCTCCAATCCCCCCCCCCCCCCCCGCCTATTATCTCCAGCTTTCCTTTGAACTAGAAATATGATGAGCCTCGTTCCTGCCTCTGATTCATCGTTTCGTTCTTTGATTTATATTACTATATCTGTATATTTTCCCAGAGACGAAAACTATGTGCGAAGGCTTGAGCTAACAAAAGAATTTTATCTTGGTAGCTGTGGCAGCCACAGACCAGAGAAACACAAGACGAATTGCACACGAAGAACCGAGCCAGTTTAGCCCCCGACTGAGCTCGAAATACTCAAAATCATACTCGGATCATCATACTAGAAGGGAAGAAGACAGCGATAGCCAAGACAGTAACTCTGAAGACAAAGACAAGCATGGAGACGAAGCAGCTAATAATTACGCGAGCAATTCATATGACGATGATGACGATTGTGGTGGTGACGATAACAATGATGATGATGATGGCACTAGAAGCAAGGAGCAAAACAATGAGAACAAAGATGAGAGCGGAGCTAATGACGATGGAAATGATGAGAACTGTGATGAAACTAATCATGAAGGCAGCAATAGTGTCGATGGTGAAGAAGAATTTCCCAGCCACAATGGCGAGTGTGCTAAGAGTTGCACGAGTGCAGACGAAACATCAGTTGGTTCAGATGATACCGTTGAGTCTCTGACTGAAGAATTAAACGTCAGCTGTCGATTGAACTCACAATATAGCCTTGATGAAGACAGGGGAAAATCTAGTGCGGAGAACAATGATGGTAGCCTAGCCAGTAGCAACACTACCAACAGCAGTAATGACACATCTTGTGAAAATTCCAACACCAGAAATGACAAGAAAAAAGCGAAAGACCTGCGAAAAACCAACAGCTTTGAAGTAGGAAGTAAAGCTGAGCGTTCAGTGGAACGAGATGGTGAAGTTGCAAGTCAAGGAGCAAGACCAAAGATTGTGCCGCAGAATCCAGAGCTGTTCGTTGCACTTGAAACACATTGCCAGAACGGAAAGATACCATCCCTAGAGACAACTGGTATTAATCAAAATTTTCTCGCCCGGCACTCGACAAATCCAAGTCTTCTGCAGAGCTCTTTTACAGAAAGTTATGACCTGTGCACTAGCAACAAGTATTCAAACGATTGGACCCAAACTTCTATAACCAGCAACAGCAGCTCCTCCACACTTTGGAACCTCCCCCGTTCACCGGCCTCAGAAAGAAGTAGGTTAATGCTAAAGAATGCATATTCCAGTGGGTTGGTTCCACGGTATGGAGATCCAATGCCAGTAAATTACCAACCTGTGACATCAATAACGGGGCAGTTCCCCAACGCCAGTAACTTAAGCCACGACATTGACCGGTGTAACTGGAATGAAAGTCTGTTCAGTAACATACATCAAACTAGCTTTTCAAGTTTTGGTGACTTTACTGCAGAAAATGGGACTCAGACAGCATCACCTTCACTTGGAGTTAGCCTATTGGCACCCGCTGTGAGATATCCAGCCGTTACCACACCAAGTTCCACGATAAGTTTTTCGACCACCACTTCGCAATTCTCTTCAGGTACGATGTCAAGAAGTGTAGCCCCAATTACTTCCACTTATGATATGTTAGGTAGTTATGGACGAGAACGAGTAGGTGACTTCAACAGGTGGAGGCTCTCCTATAGAAATAACCAAGCAAATAGTGGTTTGACCTCACCAAAAATAGTTCATCCAAAGAGACGAGAAGAAAGCTTGAGGAACCATGACCTATTCAATAATCAACAGGAAGGTTCACTTGCTTCAGTATCGCTTAGAGACCCTTCACTGGTTTCTCTAGAACAACAAGTGGCTGAAATCGATAGGGTTCTTAAAGAACGAGAAGAACGAACCAAAAGACAGAGAGAGGCGGCACAAAGACAAAGGGAGATAAGGGAAAAGAGGCAAAGAGAGGCAAGAGAAAGGAAAGAGAGAGGAAAAAGGGAAATGAGAGAACGAGAGGAGAGAGAAAGGAAAGAGAGGAAAGAGAGAGAAATAAGAGAAAGACAAGAGAGAGAAACAAGAGAGAGGGAACTGAGAGAAATGAGAGAAAGAGAAGAAAGAGAAATGAGAGAGAGGGAAGAGATAGAAAATAGAGAGAGGATGGAAAGAGAATTGGAAGAGAGAAGAGAACGGGAAACAAGGATAAGAGAAGACAGGATTGCAGATGAGAGCTTTCCCCTCCAAGAGACTCCACTATGGCAGTGTGAACATTACCAGCGGAGATGCAGTGTCAAGTTTCCATGTTGCGGAGTGTTTTATCCGTGCCACCGCTGTCACAATCTGTCGGGGACATGCCCTGCTGATGATAAGAAGGCACATCATGCGACGCATGTCAAGTGCGGAAATTGTGGACTCGAAGAAGAGGTTAGCATACTTGTAATTTTGTCGTGCTGAAGCAGCTTAGAGGTAGTTACCCGATTCCATCCCAAAATACCTGTCTTAAAGAATTCCAGTGGGAGTGAGTTACATCTGACCTCATATTGATCAGAAAACCAAGATCAATAGAAAACCTTCGGTTTGAGCAACGTACAAAGCAAATTCCTCGTAAACATTAAGGCCAATCTAATCAAAGCGCGGGGAAAAGGTTGTGTCCAGGTTCCGACTGGTTCTAGTTTGGGTTAGAAGCGGTGTGAGTCTTGTTTTGATCATACAGTTCTATAATGAAACCAATACCACTCGCTGGTTTATTTTCGACACTCAGTTAAAACAAGAGAGCTTTGATCCAATGGGCAGCTGTTTATGTCACGCCTCTACACAAACTGCTACAGATATTGCTTATGCCGGAAACGTTTATAGCTCGCAATGTTTAGTTAACAAATTCTTGGCAAAATATTTTTTCTTCTGACTGATTATATTCTCAGATAAATGAAGGAAGTCAAACCTGCAGACGCTGTGACTTAAAATTGTCAGAATATTTCTGCCCAAAGTGTAAGCATTTTACAGGAGTTGACAAGAACCCTTTTCACTGCGAGAAGTGCGAAATCTGCCGGTAAGTTGGTTTTATATTGAAAGACACAAGGACTTACTGAAAAGTTTATTCGATTGTGCGCAAAACATAATAGCCAGTTATATACAGAGTCGAACGCATTTGTAAAATATATTGTTTTCTTTCAATGGAGATAGTTTCAACAGACGTACCATAGATTGAAAGAAGAAAACGATACATTGCATACTGGTCTGTTTTGCCTTTGCAAAGAACATTTCAATCGTCTTTGCTTCGCAAAAATGAAAGTTTTGGGAGAAAAATCCACCGTTTTGTAATGATAGTGACGTGATACGTTGTATCATACAATTTCAACAATCTGTTTTTCAGCATTTACAAAGATAGATCCTTTCACTGTGATGTGTGCAATGTTTGCCTGGACAAGCGACTAGAAGGAAAACACAAATGTCGGCCAAATTCAGGGCATGACGAGTGTTGCATCTGCTTAGAGGTAAATTATAGCTCATACATTGCTTCAAACACCGAGCTGGGAATTTTCGGTATGAAGAAATAATCTTTAACGCCATCAAAAGCCTCAGGAGACACTGTTCAGGGTAGCGTTGTTACTGACACTTTAAATTCTGCACTCTATTTCAGGACGCGTTCAGCGGTTGTCAGATCCTGCCATGCTCTCATAAGGTTCACAGGGAGTGTGCCATTGCAATGATACAGAATGGCGTGTAAGTATGCTTAAAATAGTCTTTAACAAGTGTTCGAAACGTTTTAAAGGATGCTAACGAACGTGCGAAGGTACAACTTATGGAATAGTGGCGATATAGAGGATATTAAATGGCTGCTTGGGGATACGAATTTTATTTTCTCGTGCTGAAAGTATCTCTCACGAGTGAGCTGCTGGAAAAGGGGTTGCTTTACACTCTGATTAGTCAAGAAAACTCCCCAGCCGGCTCTGAAACCAATTGCGACTTGGTCACACATGTTTTCCTGCGCTTCAGGGAGTTTACCCGCTTTCTCTTTGAATCCGTATTGGCTGTAAACAATTTTAATCGAGTTCCAAAAGCAACCAGGATTGCAATGGCTTTCCTTCACCTCGTACTGTGATTGGTTTCGAAATCTCACGCCAGCCTCTCAAGACCTCTCAACAATTGAAATGCAAAACTAAACCCATCCAGGACTTGATCACTCCTTTTTTCCTGCCTTTGAAGAGTTTGCTTGGAGAGCTCTGTATCTCACAGTTTTTGTTTCTTTTGTTTTTAGACGTAATTGCCCAATATGCCGCCACCCTCTGTATGGTCAGCTCCAGCAGTAACTTCTTTGACTCTCAAAACACAATGATCCAAGCCATGATGGTGATCTTAGAAGAATTCTTCACTAACGAGTGCCGGTTTAAATAATAGCATCAAGAAGTTTGTACTTTGCGGGCGGTTGCTCGCTAACGTTTCATCTGATACTAACAAGTTTAAGAAAATGAGAAAAACGCCTTTAATTAATTATTTTGTACTAATTTTAAATCAGTGCTGACAGGAAAATGAGCGGAATATTTATACCAAGCTGCAGATAAATCAGAAAGTTAAAGTATATACCTTCCAGAAAAGAAAAAAAACAAATTAACATAGAATTGCCTATAACTGATTTTAGGCAAAAAGAGATGAGTAGTTGAAACGATCTAAATGGCTCATTAGAGAAGTAGATTAACGTGGTTGGTAACCAAAAAGAAAAAAAAAACGGCTACAAAAGCGATAACGAATTCAAATTAACAGTGATATAGGTCTTCGTTTTACATTTATTTATTACCTAATAAGTATATTTTATTCTAACTGAATACAAATCTTGAAGCTTATAAAGATTTCGAGATACGAACAATACCATTCAATAGTAAGTTGACCGCCGGTCTCTCGGCACTCGATTCCCGTTTCTCGAAAACTTTGAGGATCTGGGCTCGAGTCGCGTTTTGGGACGTCTTAGATAAACCCTAAGTAATGATACGGTTTTCGAGGTATCTAAAGGAAATAACCGGGTAACTTTGTTATATAATTTTAGATCAACTATGTAATAATGGTTGTATAACTACGAAAGCGTTACCTTTTCAACTCGAATATTTATTTACACCGGCGTTAATAGTAGTAGAAATAGGTTGAAACAAAAAACGTAAATACATGTTAAGTTAACTAAATAAACAAATTACAAACAGAAAAAAAGAATACAAACGAAGCAAAACGGCGGAGATACTTACATTAATAACACCATATCTAAAAACTGCAATAGCAAGTAACTTGAATACTTGCAAAACAGAGAACTGCGACAAGCGCGACTGTGGATAAACTGACTTAAAAAAGTGATTATGCAAAAAAGAGACGGGCTTTGAATACAAGAGGACTGGCAAATAACGTGCAGTATTAGAAACGTGCAAAAAAGGTATAACTGAGGAAGAAAAACGCTAACAAACTTAATAAAAAAACACATAAAAGAAGGTGTGAAAAAATAAAGGACGAAATAAATAAATATCAATGACACTAAAATAATAAGCGCTTAGATCCTACAGGTTTTGTTCCGAGAATGAAAGAATTTCAAGCATACTTAACTCGTAACGATAATGATAGAAAACTCGCCAAAGCGAATTTGGCAAATCTAACGATTAGAGCAATCGTTACTCGCACATGCATATTGTCGGAACTAAGTAAATAGTCTGCAACCGAGGTTTCACAAATTTCTTAAGTTACGGTTCTTACGACGTGGCCGAGGGCTTGTTTTTTATTTAATTCTATTTTCAAGTGTCTTTTTCAGTTTAAATTCACGGGTCGAACAAACAGTAGTATATTTTCTTTAGATAGTAGTCGCATCCTACAAAATAAATATCAAAAATACCTTTCTCCTGATCATTGCTCTCACCACAATAGGCCATTTTTTTCACTAAATTTTTTAGCTACAGTTCAAATGTTATTACAATTCCAAATAAGAGCTAAATGCCTAAAAACTGATCGTTTATTATTCTCAGGTTCTTACGATGTGACCAAGTGCTTGTTTTTTGCATTCTATTTTCAAGTGTTTTTTTATTATTCACGAGTCGAACGAACAGTATTATATTTTTTAGCTAGTAGTAACATCCTTGTTTTTAGCTAGTAGTAACATGTTGCGGAAGCTATTACGTCATTACGGCATTCCTGAGAAGTACATTACCCTTATACAGAAGACCTATGACAAATGCAGCTGCAGGGTAATTCACAACAGCCTCCTTTCTGAATTGGTTGAGATGCTCACTGGAGTACGCCAGGGTTGTTTGTTATCGCCCTTTCTGTTCCTGCTGGTCATCGACTGGATAATGCGACAGACAACAGAGAAACATCGAGATGGCATACAGTGGACCCTCATGACTCGAATAGAAGATTTAGACTTCGCGGACGATGTCGCTTTACTCTCACACAATCACCAGGGTATGCAATCCAAACTAACACAGATGGCCAAGATCTCAGCAAAGGCAGGTCTTCGAATCAGCAAATCTAAGACAAAGGGCATGAGAATTAACACCAGTAATGCAGACTGGCTGGAATTGGAGGGGGAAGACATCGAGGAAGTGGAGGACTTTGTCTACCTTGGCAGTAACATCAGCAACGATGGCGGGTCTGATCGAGACATACAAATGAGGATCGGGAAGGCAAGATCTGTTTTCACAACTCTATGTCCTGTGTGAAACTCTAAAACAATTTCCAGAAAGACCAAAACTACGGATATTTAACACCAACGTGAAATCCGTCCTCCTGTATGGGTCAGAGACATGGAAGGTAACAAAAGCAACCTCCAGCAAACTGCACTCTGTCAATAAATGCTTACGGTCCATTATGGACATACATTGGCCTGAGGTCATAAGGAATGAAGATTTGAGGGCAAGAACTGATCAGGAACGAATTGATATCCAGATTAGAAGGCGCAAATGGGGTTGAATAGGGCACACCCTCAGAAAACCGAACAGCAATGTTACCAGGCATGCACTGAGGTGGAACCCACAGCTAGGGGAAGAGAAAACAAGGCCGTCCTAGAAACAGCTGGAGGAGAACCGTGGACAAGGAGGCGGCTAAGGCAGGCTACACCTGGAATGAAATAGAGAAGTTGGCCCGGGATAGAAGGAGATGGCGTGAGGTTTCCTTGGACCTATGCTCCACAGGGAGTGAAAAGGGATAAGCATAAGCAGTAACATCCTACAAAAAAATTTATAAGTACGTTTCTCCTAATTATTGCTCTCCCCACAATAGGCTACTATTTCACTTAATTTTTTAGCTACAGTTCAATGTTATTACAATTCTGCGTCGGTAGGGGGGGTAACAAGGTAGTCGGTTATACCAACTAAGTTGAAATTGTAAATTGGCCACCGTAACGAGTTAAAAAAGCTGACGTTTCGAGCGTCAGCTCTTCGTCAGAGCGAATGGATAAATTGTCGGTTGTGTGTGGGTTTATGTGTAGAAATGCTTAAATTCCAAAGCTCGGCTACAGGCATATTTTATCTAATCTACTACGTCATCTACCTTGCAACATGTCGTAAATGTAATCTACAATATGTAGGGTCTACATCCACCGAGTTTTAAAATATCTTTAAGCATCATCTTTTATCGTTTCATGTCAATCACAAAGACTATTTTGGTGCGGGCAGGGTGAATCACTTTTTGGCGTTGTTTTTCTTTTCCATCATCTCCTGTATGTATCGCTCCTCTGGCCCTCAGTGAAGTGGAAAATGAATCTGAAGTCCGTAAAGAAAGGGTTTTGAATCAGATACTGGTGGTCCTATGTTTCAAAAGAAAAACGCCGAGTGTATTCGTAGTTCTTCGAGGCCTGTATTTTTAATTTGAGCCTCAACCATTTTTGAATTGGTGGAACTCCTCTATATCTATTGCTAAATCTAAGCGAAGGTAACCTTAGAATTTCGCTGTCTTCTGTTCTTCCAATCATCGTCATGTAGGTGACGTTGGGTGGTGCTTGCCACAAAGTTTACATTTCAGCCATTCCTAGCCGTGCTTTGCAATGTGCTGATCACTAGAGCAACCAAAGCATAGCTTCTCCTCCATTGCAAAGTTTCGCAGCTCACTAAAGATTTCTTCAAAAACTGTTCACAATTACTCGTGTTGTGTGGTTTCTTGTATAAAGAGCATTCCTCAATGCGTCGGTAGCCACTTTCGCGATGTACGTTCGTGACCGGGCTCGTTCCTTTTCCTCTCATAAATGGTCTTTTTCTGCTGGGCTTGCCGTGTTCTACGCGATTTAAATTGCTAACACTTTCTTCCGCAAGGAAACAGGATCTGTAGCAAACTCGGCTTGTTCTCGCACTCCTGAAAGTCAGTAATTTTTCCTTTGACAGTCTTGGTCCTACTGTTCCTCTCGGTCCATTTACTTCTTAGGTTCGATTTCCACCGCTCTCTCGAGTCCGGCCTTTTCGTTCCTCCCCAAGCAGAGTCTCTTCAGGAAGGAGCGCGGGCTCCGGTTCTCAAACAGCGGCTGGTAATCGAGCCTACTTACTTCTCAGGTGCCGGGATAACTTTTCCCGCAGTTGCCTTAGGGGGTGAGCAGTGTTTAAATCACCCATATGCGACATGCCTTTCATGATTGCGGACTTCGCTAGATCAAGAGCAAGAGAGAAATCATGGAGAGCCGAGCCATTGTTTGGTATGGGCGTTAGCTATCTTAAATGGGTCGACGAATTTTCGAACGTGCTTCATACTCAACTGCGTATTATCATGGCTGTTGTGTTTGCATTGGAGACATTGAAGCAGAGCAGCGGAAATATCTTAATCGAGATTTCAGCGCGGTTTTAGATGCCATTAGATAGATGTCCTACAACCTAGCTTTCAACTGAGTTGCGCAAAATTCCACTTATTCACCTAGCGAGTTCAAGCCGAAAAGAAAACACTGTACAGCCCAATCTCGATTATCCGGACTTTTTCTCTGGTCCCAATTTTGTCACGATTATTTATCAGTCATGATCAAGATCCGTAGCGCTCGCACACGTGGTAAGTAAAGAAGAACATTCGAATGAGGTCTGATTGGCTAAGAGTTGCGTTATTACTAAGTGAGGTTTCACGCTCCATCGGCTCGCTCGTCTTGGTAAGCAAGATCATAAACAAGCTACACAGCGACGCAAACATTTATTCAAGAGTTTCGACTGTACCTTCATTATGATGCAAAACCGCGTAACCAGGAAGGGTGTCCGGTCTTTTCGTCCAAAAGTATTTTCGTGCAAGTCTATTCGTCCAAAAGTATTTTCACTTAAGTCTGTTCGTTTACTTGTGAAGTCTTTTCTCGAAGCAAATAAATAACGTTTAGAAGGCTAGATAAGGCTATAGAGAGAACTTGTTGCGAGCCGCCGCCGTTTTGGTACTGATACCTTTAGTCACCAATCTTCGTTTACGAATTCAACGGCATGAATATTTACGATAAATACACAGAAAATGAATGAAGTTGTAACGTAATATACTTTATTAAATAGTGACAAAAGTAAAGTCTTGCTTGCCGTTTAATTATTTCACGCGAAAGAAATGGGAATATTAGGCTTGTTGTCAAGCGTCTATTGAGCGCAAAGCTAGGGCAACGAAGTGTAACATCACTACGTGAATGGCTTGCAACAAGTTCTTTCTATAGCGTTATCTAGCCCTCTAAAAGTTATTTATTTGCTTCGAGAAAAGACTTAACAAGTAAACCAACTGACTTAGTGAAAATACTTTTGGACGAAAAGACTTGGACAAAAAGACTTTTAGACGGAAAGACTTCTGGACGAAAAGACCGTAATTCCCATGAAGTGTGTGCTCAACCATTCGTATGAAAATGAGGTTTATTTGTTTGTCAATGAAAACTAATAATCATTTGAAAGGCGAGTACTGGGACTCGCTTTGGAAAACAGGCCAAAGGTGACTCGAGGCGTTTTGGCCGGAACTCGGCGAACGCACGATGCTTGCCGACGCTCGACAAGTTGTTTTTCGTAACCAATCAAAAGAGCGACAGTGTCGTAGAATGCATACAAGGTACATGATACAAGCATAGTTAGTAGAGGGGACTGGTTAGGAAAACCGGCGAACATCAGAGAGGGTCAGCATTGGATGCCATCCACCAAAACCACCTCGGTCGAGAGGGACTGAGATGGAATATTTAATTAACTTCCAAATCATAACCGAAGATTCTCGGAAATCCGCGCGGAGACATAGCCGAACACCAGAAGGACAAACAGAGACAACATGGCGGGAATTTTAAAACGCGAACCTTTGCCTGATGGTAGAGATGCGGATAATTTTGGATATGTAAATTCTGTTGATGAGGCGTATTAACTCATTGCGGATTTCTAAACAGGATCGACGACGAAGTTTTCTTGCTTTAAGGCTGACAAAGGTTTCGGAAACACTGGTATGTCGATATATATTTGAGAGCGTTACGTCGTGCTAGCTTGTATCATTCTCGTCCTTGCTCTACTGATCCTATCTTCCATCATAATTTAACAAGAGATCACTCGAACAGAAGTCACAAAATACTCTGGGAAGATCCACGAGACATTAAAGGTGCAAAAATTCCTTTTACTGGTGTGCCTTTCATAATTTTGGGAAGGAAAGTGTTCGATTGTTGGCACGGCAAAGATAGAAAAGCTGGAGAGAAAAGGAAACGAAAAGATGCAGATGAGGTAAATGAAATATTGCACTGTCCGTACACATATTTTTCTTATCCGCGACATTGGTGTTACTACTGTCACCCACGGCTTGCTAACCCGAAAGGTCAGATACAAATATCACGCAATGACACTTCTATTTCTTCACATTCCAAAAAATAGCTTGAGAAATGCACTTTCACTCATCTTACGCTGATATACTTATCTTTTACAGAAGGCTGGTCACAAAGATTTCGTGTTCAAGAAAAGAAGATTTCTCGTTCAAGACACACGGAAGTTTGACTGCAAAGCACAGATAAAAATGCGAGAAATTTTATTTTTTGCACAGCACAAAGTGGTTCCACACGTGTATTGACAGAACGAATTCGGTTTAATAAATCCGATACGCGGTATCACTGTCCAAAATTCATGCTACATAGTCACCTTAATGACTGGAACGACGATTCACTAAAGGTGGTCTTGTTCTTAGTTATTAAAGACACTTCGAGCTTCCTGATGTTTTTTTCTCTCTGTCTGGGACGTTAGTGTGGTCAAACAAAGCTAACACACTGCAAGCACCAAGTTATCTTTTCATCCACATAAACGCCATGAATCAATTTTAAACCCTGACAGAAAAGTTGAGTTGAAGCAGCGGGAAAAGCTTAATTGTGCACGGCATCAGAAGCATTCAGTTTGTATTGGTAATCACATGATTTCGAGTGCAATTTGGAATAAATAAGCACGATTAAATTATTTCAAAAGACTAACAAAAATGCATGAGCCCGTAGAGCGAGTGCAATTTGTGGTCTTTGAAAAAATTTACAAGTGCTTATTTATTCCAAATTTCACGAGAAAATCATGTGATTATGTATCAATAATATACATGAAAAAGTACGAGGTAGCTTCTCTTAACTACGCAGAAGAAAAGTGCGCGCATCAGGTGCAAAAATAATTTATTCAAACCCTGCAAGTGACAATGACCTTGGCCTTCACATTGACCTTCACACTGACCTTGACATTAACCAATCAGAATGTCTGGTTTGTTTCTTTCTTTGCACTGAATTAACCCTCTTCTGCACTGAATTAACTGAAAACTGCATTCATATGAACCAATCAGAACTGAGAAATGTTTTCATGTATATTATTAACTGTTAAAAGGCATCCATTGTTTCCCTTTAAATGTATGATTTTTCGTCTTTCAGATTCAAGAAGACAGCAAAATGAGACGGGAAACTGCGTCTAGAAATTTGCGAAAAGCTTTAGAAGGGATCGCTAAGTACGAAAGAAGGATTTACATTGAACTACCTCTCATTACAGACCACCAGAATCACTTTGTGGGCGAGGTAATTCAGTGTTCCACACGAATTAATGCAACGGTCAATGAAAAAAAGTACACGACGGGCAAGCCGGTCAAAGTGTGACATAAAAGTGCCAGTACATTTTTCGCCATGATTTCGTTTTTCTTGTCGTTGTTAAAGTACAATTTCAAACATTCACACAGTACAAAAAAATGGCAAAGGAGTAAATAACGTATCGGTGTGCATTACTAGGGCGTTCCCACTTGAAATAGCGAGAATTTTCACCGTTCGAGTTTTTTATTTCTATAGGTTGCTGGAATATCTCAACCCCTTGATGAGAAGATCATCAAGAGGATCCACGAGCTCACTGCGGAGGGAGTCAAGGAAATATATGAAATGAGACGGCATTTGAAAATCTTCGTGAAAGAGGTCTTGTTTCGAGATGATCAGCAACCACAAGACACAAACCGCCGATACTTCCCTAGGACATCTGACCTGCGCACGCACATGTATCGAGCTACGGTCAAAAACCGCATGTCAAGAATTGATCAGGCAAATATCCACATGAAAACAGATGAGTGGAGAAAAGTTTACAACGCTGATTCCTTTTACTTTCGTCCCCACTCAGAACAAGTAGACACGCCTATGGAGGTTCCAGTCTGGTCTGAAAATGAAAAAGAAGAAGGTGATCACTGCAAAATGAAGCATTAGGGTTCTTATTTGTAGCGTATTGTTTATGGTATATCTGTGATCTTTGCCCCGCCTTGATGAGACATCCCTTGATTTTACCTTACCGCTTTCTTTTTTTTGTTGTTGTTGTTATAGATGAGTTGGATGAGGAAGTACGTCTCACTCAAGAGGGGGGAGAACAAAGCAAGAAATTGTTATTTGTGCATCAAACAGCATGGCAAAAGCGACTCCTTCGCCTGTATCGCAACCACATCTGCCTTCTTGACGCTACGTACAAGACAACGCGATACGCACTACCTCTGTTTTTTCTGGCGGTAAAAACTAATGTTGATTACCAGGTGGTAGGGTCCTTCGTGACTGAAGATGAAACTGTGTGTTCAATAGAGGAAGCCCTTGAAGTATTAAGAGAGTGGAATCAAGACTGGTCACCACATCTATTCATGACAGATAACTGCTCACAGGAGATACAAGCCGTTGAAAATTTGTTCCCAGGTAAGTCTGGTTAATGATACCCCAGCCCGCATTTAAATTTCAAGATGCATCGGTACGCCCCTGAAAATAATACCCCAGGATTTCCAAAAACAAGTCGTTCCTTCTTTTTTGGCCGCAGACTGGAAAGGTTGGCTATTGAACACACTTTTCCAATATATTTTAGAATAGAAAGTACTGCTTTGCGACTTCCATCGGGAACAAGCCTGGGAACGATGGACGTCCAAAACGGCTAATGGTGTTGTGGCACAGAAAGAGGAACTGCTCGCCTTGCTGCGAAGAACAGCACATGCTTCCACGAGGGAGGAATTTGAGTCCGCTGTGACAGTGCTGGCAAATTTCCCCGTTTGGAAAAGCAACAGAGCCTTACGTCACTGGTTCCAAGACACGTAGCTGGCAGAGCGAGAGGTTAATTTCTACAGCAATCATTCGTCAATAAAAACCTTAGCACTAACTTCTAGTCTTCCCTTGATACAAAGTTCAAAAGATGGTGGTGAGATTGAATAGTGAGGGTTGAGAAATAGAACTGCAACCTCCACCCAAGAAGTTCATGCTAATTGATCCTTTCTGATTAATTCTCTTCGCATTGACGCTACTCAAACATTTTCAAATGGCGAATACTCGGGATGGCAAAGCTGTTAAGCGATGCTTCAGTCTCCCTCGCTTGGTCCGGACGAGGTAAAGTTCCATCGCCAAGTAAAGATTTAAATTTGAAAAGCGAGGAAATCAATACCCGTAGAAATCTGGGATCCGTTGGGAAAACTTTAATTTTAAGATACCTTTCTAAGAAACCCTGCGTCAACAAATTTTTTATTCATACAAACACCACTTTATGTTTTCTTTTCAGAGATGGGTTTGGGCTTTTCGGAAAGATCGTCTCCAAGTAGCTGTCAACACCAACAACGGTCTTGAAAGACAAAACGAGGATTTCAAATACAACCACCTCGCTAACCATAGGGATAAGAGCCTGAGTGGAATGCTCTCCGTGCTCATCACCGATTTTTTACCAGAAAAGTACTCAAGGTAATTCTGTAATTACTGAACATTGAGGGGCGCGTAGTGGGTTAACGCATCAACAAATAATAATGAAAAAGAGAACAATTCATTTTGCTTTTTTACACTTCCAAAGGATAGTCATTTATTATCAGTACGTGCTCACTATACTTTCGGCTACGAGAAAAACACATGTGCAACTTACGCAGGGGAACAGCAAAAGTTATGTACACTCTGCCCATGCTAAAATGCTTAACCTCTTGTCGTTTTCGTCTCCGTGCAGGTACATGTAGAAAAATGTCAGATGTCACAGAATGTACAGAACATACAACAAAGAGTTACCGGAATTCCTCGTCAACAGGCCAAGATATTTTGTGGAGCACTGCAAAGAAAAAATCAGTCTTGCAATGGATATAAACAAGAGCAGCATCAAGCCATCAGACACTGGAGGTGTATTTGAAGTTAAAAGTGAATCGTCAAGTAGGCAGTGGTACCGGCTGCAGTTTGGGGACAAAGAGGGAACATCACCCTCGTGCGAATGTGAGGCATGGCAGCGAAGGCGCTTGCCTTGCAAGCACTTCTTTGCTATTTTTAAGCACTTCCCAGAGTGGAATTGGGAGAAACTGCCGCCAAACTATCGGAATTCGCCATACCTAACCCTAGACTACGATCTACTCAATGGCCGCAGTCCTTTGCCTTCCCCATCCAGTGTCTTACCCGAAGCCAATGGTGACAGTCCACAGCTGGATGAGCTACTGCCTGAAAAACCTTGGCTGTGTTCAAAAGAAAACGTATCCCCTATTCCTGAAACCAATATCCCAATAGGGTCCACTCATCACCAAAAGAAAAGTGAAGGAAAAAAATGCCGCATACTCTCGGATGAAATTCGCCAACTCACATTCGTAGTTCAAGATCAACAAGCGTTGGCAAATCTTCATAGGGAGCTATCGAGTCTTCGTGACGAAATACAACAGTTCAAAACATCAGAAGACGGACTCGTCATTGAAGGTGGTGAGAGCAGTCCTTTCATGAGAAAAAGCACAAAAATGGACAACAAGGCACGCAGCTCTATTGAAAACCGATGTAAAACTTCGCTATCAAAAAGGAAACCAAAATACAGATACACTGCGCGGGAGGGTGTGAAGGCTGCTATGAAGCGAAAGACATGCTTTGTCCACGTACCTGTGACATCAACAACCAAATACGGAACGGCATTTTATAAAGAAACAAAACCTGCAATCTTCCCTGAGCAGACAAGCAGTACAGAAAAAGAAGAGGAAACCAGTAATGAAGAAGAGAAAGTAAAAGCTGTGAATGCTCGCAAATCCGATGAAACACCAACCACATCCACAGGAAGTGAAAATTGTGAAAGAGAAACTGACGTGTATGGCAAGCGGGAGTGTGATTTTGGAAAGCTGAAAAGAAAACAGTGGTAAAGAAGACGAAATGGAAGGTTCATCTTCACCCAGATTATACAACAAAAACGAAACGAAAAATGAAAAGAAGGAAACTGTGAAGAAACCTCCTCCTGCAACAGTAACGATTGACGACGACAGTTCGTCACCAAAAATTTGGTTAACTTTACAAAATGTTTGCCCGGACGATCCGGAATCGCGACTCAATCCTGGAAGCCACTAAAAACAACATCTTGGACAAAACTGGGTGGCTATATGACACAGAAATCAATGCTGGCCAAATCCTTCTCAAGAAACAATTTCCTGATTGACGGCCTTCGTGATCCTGCCATAAGAGGTCATTTGGTTGATCCAGCAACATCTGAGTTTGTGCAAATCATAAGTGTTGGAGGACACTGGCTATGTCTTAGCACAATTGGGGTGTCACATTCTGGCACTGTCAGAGTCTTTGACAGCCTGTTCATCAAGCCAAATACCATTGCAGTTGAACATGCTTGTCGAATGTTGCTGCATGCTGGTGATACAGTTACCTTCATGAACGAGGTATAAAAGCAGATAGGTTCTGCTGACTGTGGTCTTTTTGCTCTGGCATTTACCACAGATTTATGCCAAGGTTTAGATCCAACGAATCAGAGTTACGATCAAGCACTGATGCGACAGCACTATGTCACATGTCTTGAAAGTGCCAATGTTACTCCCTTTCCAAAGACTTTAAGAAGGGTTCCTTCTCATGTCGTTCAAAACAAGACATTGGTACAAATTTTTTGCAAATGTCGACTGCCAAATGACAAGAAAGAATATGTTATGTGCTTTAGATGTTCCAGTTGGTATCACCCAGAATGCGTGCAAGTACCAGAGTGGGCAATCAACTCAAAGAGGAAATGGCAATGCCAGAAATGTAAAGATCACAGAATATTAAGACTTCAAAACAGTTTGGTTTAAATATCAAGAAATTGATGTTACAAGTAGCAGCCAGTTATACTTAGAGTTTTATCAAGTCCATTACATTATTAAATTTAGAGTTACTTTGTTTTGAGAGAAGGAAATTGAGGAGCTGTAATATACTCATCATCATGGCAGGCACATAGTAACATTTGTTTATAGAGACTTTTGGAGGAGAGGGGGAAGACTTGTGACAAGCTGGCCGACATATACATAAACTCTACCAAATGAGTTAAGTGCTCAGTATTTGGATCACCTATGGCTCAAATTAAACTTTGCTTTAGCTTCAAGTTTAATCCTTTGTGTTTTTCTTTCTCTGTGTTTATTTTTCAAGTTATGTTATGCAAAAGAACATAAAAATAATAATTAATGCTTTTGAATGGAGCCTGGTATAAGCAAGAATCAAAGTTAATTTGGGTAACAAAGTTAAGTTGATCTTCCAATGTTATTTAATTTTAACCATTAACAAAATTTTCCATTTAAATTTATCCCCTCTGTTGTTTTGGATGTTGTGCGCAAAAGAAAAAAACAATCAAACAAACAAACAAGAAAGATTCAGCAACAACTGTCTTATATTGTGGTAAATTATCACAAAATACAAGGTAATTATATTATGATTTAATTTACCAAAGTGGCAAAGGTCTTTCACTGTCCATCCATAAATTAAAGGGGAAATAATTTGTAAAATGTACGCTATTCTATATCTTGAGTGTATAATTAATCATCCATGTGAAATAGAAGGTTACTTGAAATCAATGTGAAAGATTTGTAAGATATTCAGACCCCTGCTAACAATTACTGATGTGCTGATTTGTAGCATTGAAAGGTTATGATTTTAGAGGTAGAGGAGGAAATTTCTGGATATGGAACTTTGTTGCAAATATCTGTTAAATCGGTTAAAAACTCTCTCTTATCACATTTCAAGAGTACATGATTGCCACACCAAAACTTTTTGTATTGTACATTGAGCACCATGTGATGATTATGGTTTCAATAATAAAAGGTGCTGACTTAAGAACTTTGCAAAAATATCTATGTACAAAGAAATAAATTGTGGTTATTTACTCCAGTAGCAGGTCAAACCATTCCTCTCTAATGGAAGTAACAGAAATTGTCATGGTGGTTTTGGTGGATGGAGAGAGAAACATCCACCAAAACCACTTTAATTTAATTTTATGTCTTATGATTTCAGTATGAACGTTTGATTAGCCAGAACGAAAAGTGCTAACATGTTGTGGAATATAATTCTTTTGCTTCCTTGAAGATCTAACATTGGCCATAGATAAAATTCAAAAAGTACTATTGATGGTTTGATTGATCACTGTTTTGGTGGATGTCCATGCACGCCTAACATCCACCAAAACTACCTAATACCTTGGCACCTTTTAAAATATCGGAAGTATCTGCCTAAAATTGCGCGAAACGTTTTATAATAGTACCATCAAACAATAAATTAGTACTTACCATTTCTCGGGTGTAAAGTTTTGACGCAGTTTCCCAAACAAATAGTACACTCAAGTCATCGGGATGAATCCGCATGTTTTCGTAGCTTCATAATTATCTAAAGGTATAATACGTCACGAGGTGTCCATCATTCCATCTCAGTCCCTCTCGACCGAGGTGGTTTTCATGGATGGCATCCAAAATGCGAGAAGTTCATTGTCACGTGATCGCCCGGTTGGCTGGCTGTGATCCGTTGTATCCCGCCTAGTCTCACTTTTGAGGCGAACTATGTTGGCTAGTCATCCGTCGTTCATCTAATGGTATCGTTTCGTTTGATATATTGCCGTATAACATCATCTGTAATCACATGTCGGAATTGGAAGAGAAAACAGAAGGAGGAGATTACGAATTTAAAGGTATCCTAGATTTCATCTTAGTTTGTACTTTTCTAAGAATTACTGTCTCTCGTCCGAACGTTTTTTCATTTAAAGTCTGTTCATCTAATTGTTAGGTCTTTTCCCGAAGGAAATACTTTTAGAAGGCTAGTCTGTTGGTGATATGGGCCTTCCCTTAGATAGACTTTAATAAAATGTAGATGTAGATAAGGTGTAGATCATTTTTTTATCATGTTGACTATGTTGTTGGCTACTGTCTTATTTAACCATGGCTCCTACTCCTCTAGTGAGATCGAGCAGAATATTGAAAGATTCGCAACAAAACCAAACACGAAAACGAATTCATTATTAAGCGCAAGGAGCAACTTCAGAATACCCGTCCACATCATTTACATGTGCTTGATACCGTTAAAAGAGTTCTGTCGACGTCGTAAATGACAGAAAAATTTAGAAACTCGCCGCTAAATTTCAACTCCAGTCTTCAGTCGTTTGCTTCATGTAAACGAAGTGGATGGATTCTCAAGTTGCGCTTCGCGGAATTTGTCAGGAGGCTTTGAAGAATGAAGCATAACACGACAGATATTATTCGTATTCAATGACACGTAAAATAACAAAATATATGCTATTCTTATTCAATGACACGTAAATGAGTGAGTGGCCGGGCGGAACAACTTCAGAATACCCGTCCACATCATTTACATGTGCTTGATACCGTTAAAAGGAGCAACCGCGAAGCGCAACACGAGAACTCTTTTAACGGTATCAAGCACACGTCGCGAGAACTCTTTTAACGGTATCAAGCACATGTAAATGATGTGGACGGGTATTGTGGCCGGGTATTCTGAAGTTTAGCCGAAATGAAAAGAATTTCTTGGTAGAATCGAGGCATCGAGGGCTAATTTACATGAACATAAAAGAATGGAATGAGGTGTATGATGTGGACGGCCCATCCAATATCAAGTCTCTTCGTCAAAGTTATAACATTGTTTTATGGAGTTGTAAAGCAATATATTTTATTAAATAGTAACAAAAATAAAGACTTGTTGTTTAATTATTTTGCGCAAAAGAAATCGGAATATTAGGCTAGTCGTTAAAGTGCACCTACACCCAAAAAATTTTTTTCGCTTAACGAAGTAAGCTTATTTTTTTGAGTATTTCTGCGCAAAAATTTTTTTATTTGCTCAAATCTTCAATTTTCTATGCCCAGTCAAAATACGGAAAATCGGCCGCCATCTTGCCCCACGACCGAGTTTAAAGAGGAATGGCTCTAGTGGGTAATGTGACGTCAAATCGAGAACACGAAAGTCTGCTTTTCACACATTTTCACTTGTTTGGGAAGGTTGTAGTCGATAATTGTCCGAAAATATGCCGACTAAGTGTGTTGTAGAAGGATGTAGCAACGTGCGAAATTTGCAAGAGGGTATCACGCTCAATACAATCTTCATACAACACACCTAGTCGGCATATTTCGGACGATATCGACGACAATCTTCCCAAACAAGTGAAAATGTGTGAGATGCAGACTTTCGTGTTCTCGATTTGACGTCACATTACCCGCTAGAGCCATTCTTCTTTAAACTCGGTCGTGGGGCAAGATGGCTGCCGATTTTCCGTATTTTGACTGGGCATAGAAAATTGAAGATTTGAGCAAATAAAAAAATTTTTGCGCAGAAATACTCAAAAAAATAAGCTTACTTCGTTAAGCGAAAAAAATTTTTTGAGTGTAGGTGCACTTTAAGCGTCTATTAAGCGTAATAGACGGCTATGTGTAACATCACTTAATGTCCAACATAATCAACAACGTAGTCCAACATGATAACTAAATTATCTAGGCCTTATCTAGCCTTCTAAAAGTATTTATTTGCTTCAAGAAAAGACCTAACAATTACTTGAACAGACTTAGATGACAAAAAGACTGTAACTCAATAAGACAAATCTTCCCTTCAAATCATCGCCAAGCGACCTGGAAGAGCTTTGCCTTCTCTTTCAGCCCAACCAACTGAGGCATAAGCTAGTGGGCTGCAGCCCTTCAATATGACTGCATCGCCCTAGTATCTTCAGATTTTTTTACGTATAATAATAAACGACAGGCATGTGATTAGTCTACTTAGAGTCACAAGATGGGTGCTTGATCTAGCTAGATAAGAAGGAGTCATGGTAAAACAAATGTTAAGTTTTGTCCTACACAAGCTATGCTTGTATGCAGGGTTGTAGTGAATCTATGTATTAGAAACTATCATGCTCCTACCTCAAGATCATTTCAAATTGCTGATAGCATACTTCCATGTGCTTGCTTTGGTTTCTTCATTTCAGCAAAATATTTTTCAACCAGAATGCAAAAAATGTTTAGAAAACAAAATTGATTCTCTTTCAAACTAAGTCTTCACTTCAAATCACAGATTCATGTTGCACCCATCAAGCACTCGATGCATGCAGTCTTTGCAGTGACAATACAATCAGCAAAGTTTCACACGTGTTGCATTTCAGTCCAAGCGACTCTCATTTACCATGTAAACCATATTCATTGACTTCTTTGTTCAAAAATATCCTGTGAGTTTTCTGTCCATACTGAAAGAGCTTTTACTTTGTAGACTGATGCTTGCTGATGCCAAATTCAAGCGCTAAATTTGATCCTTTTTCTCGTTTATTTAAACCTGAAATAATTATCTGTTCATCCTTTGTCAAGAGAACAGATCGCTTTTGCTTTGTAGACTGTTGCTTGCTGCTACCAAATTCAAGCGCTAAATTTGTTCCTTTTTCTCCTATATCTAAAGGTGAAATAATTATTTTTTTATCCTTTATCAAGAGAACAGATTACTTTTGCTTTGTAGACATGTTGTTTTGTGATTGTTTGCATGTGTTTACATAACCCATGCTCATCAAACTGATCAAGCATGACATTCCCTTAGCAACAAGACAATAGTGAACCAATCAAAATTCAGCTGAATGGATCAGAATGCTTTTTTGAATTGTATGACATAGTTGCCTGCAGTGAGCTCACAAAGATGCGTAAAACATAAAAAAAAAAATTGTTGTGGAAAGAACTTAGTATTACAAAGTTTAGGGAGAAAAATACTTGGCAACATTAATAAATATAAAAAACACTGCATTGCCACTCAAAATTTTGACAAACACTAGTACTGCAGTATGTGTCTTTTTAATCAAGTTAACTCTAAACAAAAATCCATGTTTTGTACCAGCTTTAGATGGAAGTACATTTATTAATGAAGATATAGTCAAACTAGATAATTACTGAAAAAAACAGGGCTGTAGATAATAGCCAGAAGCTGGGAAAATTACCCAGCTGTGAACACAATTTTTCCAGCTGTAAAGCACTACTTCTTTCTCCAAAATGTTTTTAAATGTAAGGTTTTCCTTTTCAAAGAAAGTTGAAGTCGATGAAAGGGAAGCAGGCGGAGACAATTTGGGTGCTATGCGCCCAACCTGAGTGCCGAAGGCACGAACAATTAGGGGGGTTCAGGGGCATGCCTCTTGGGAAATTTTGAAAATTTAAGTGCTCTGAGATGCAGTCTGGTGCATTTTGAGGGCTTAAATTAAGCAAATGAACAGGCTTAACAACATGACAATGTATTTAATAAAATGCAGCCCTTTTCTGTCACATCATATGAACTTTTGCAACAAAAATATGAACATCACTATTTGATTCATCAGTCACATAAAACTTCTGACATATTTTTGTCTAATAATCAAGTCTGATTTGTCATTCAGCCAAGTCTGTGAAGAAAGATAACATATCTAAATGGAAGAAGCTACAAAAAAAAGCTAAAGGGAAAGTGACAATGTAATGAGCCTTTACCTTTGTAGCATGAGTTATACTGTCTGTCTGTCTGTCTTGAATTATGCTGTCTGATTATGCAATCAAGCACATGGTGAAAAACAGCGACAAACAAAGTGGTTGTATCTTCACCCATTCATCCCACAGGCAATATGGGGCACATTACTTATAAATATTACTGTAAAACAACACTTGAATCGATCTGGAAGAATTTCACATCAAAATATATTGACACAGAAATCAAAGGTAAACAAAAGTACGACCATCACAGAAAATATTTCTCAATTGTATCCTGCACGATCAGCTGAGACTTACTTTGGACTTGACTCAAGATAATTGTTAGCTTTCACTTGGTGAGAATAAGTAGTTCCTAGTTAAAGTATAACTGTTCTAACTAAAACAGTTAAAACAGTTAAAAGCGGATAAGTCAAGAAGATAATTGATCTTTCAAATAGTAATTTATTTAAATGCAAAAATAGAATGATTTACATACACCTTGAGGCTTGAAGGGATGCCAGTGATGTGTGACTTGACAGCACAAACTTGTGATGAATGTCACGCACCAGCACATGCATAAGAATTCTTCTTCGTTTTTTTGCTGAAATATGTACTTTTCATCGATTTCCATTTCTTACATGTTATTGTCAGACAACATACAAAGCGTTTATTATTTATCTAAAATATTTTAACTTATATAACAGCAAGGACTCTTTTAGTTGCCAGCGACGGAGCCATTCACAGGCGGCAAAAATCACTGGTTGCCGGCCACAATGGAAAACCCTGAAATGTTGTCAGAAGATTGTTATTTATTTATTTTGTTCCTTTACACCTTCATTGCTGTCTTACCTGAACTGAAAGGATAATGTAAATACTCCGTTTAGTGCGACAATCGCATCGTCCATTTTGCAGGCTCAATAGCAAGTGGTAATTGTAATTCATGTATGTGAAATAATGAATGCCCTTGATTTTACCCCCAAAATCAAAGAAAATGCATCTCTGAGTGTGTGCATTTTCAAAATTTCCCTGGGGGGCATGCCCCCAGACCCCCCTGGTATAGCATGCCAAAGGCATGCTAGGGTGGGCCTTCGACCCAAACACCCGCCTATCATTGCCAGATTCCCACCTGTTAAAAGGTTTAGCTACATCCCTGAAGAATGAGGTGAAGGAATTACTGTGCAAGGAACTAACAAGAAGTTGTAGCATTGATAACAATTTCCTTTAACTTCTCTTTCAAGGGTCAAAACCAAATTGGCAAACTCTGTAGGACTGAGATAACAGCCATACTAATATTTCGAAGTTATTCAGTGACATACAGCATAAAATATGACAAACTCTGCAATACTGTGAACCCTACAAATGCCCCCTCACTATGAGTGGAGAGTTTTCATTTCAATTTCTGTATCAGTAAGGTCCAGTTCAAACGTCAAATTTCATGTGTGCCAGACTTAAGCAAGAGTTTAATGCATGTGAAGTGCAATGTTTGAATCAATTAAATTTGACTGTTTAAATTAAATGAGACTTTTGCCAACTGTATCTGCAACTGAAACAGTCAAAGATTCAACTTAGGTTTGACTTTTAATTCAAATGCTACATCTCACATGTGCCGAACTTAATGCATGAATTGTAGGAAATGATTATGATTCATTTATTGCCAACAATTTGCCAGGATTTCCATGAATGCCATGCACAAAAAAGCCAAAACAGCACAATAAAATGGCAGAAGACTAAGGAAATTGTAGTTCTTGTTTTGCAAAGACAAAATATACTTGTTTGACGTGTGGTAATTACTATTGTATAAGGTGTTCGATTTTCAAAAACAAAGAGGACACCCCTGGGTGCAAAGTAGGAAAATCTGTGGCATATTATGAGTCTTGTTTCAATGAAATGATGAAACAGGAATCAAAGTTTCATGTGGTAATTACTTTTATATGAGATGTTTGGTTTTCAAAAACAAAGAGGGCACTCCTGGGTGCAAAGTAGGAAAATCTGTGGCATATTGTGAGTCATGTTTCAATAAAATGATGGAATGTGAATCAAGTCAAAATATCATTACAAAAATCTAAGATGATAAAGCAAAAATAAACAAGAAAAAAAAAAGCATCAGTAAAGCAATTAAGCAAACATTCAATAGAGGTCTTCATATAGCAAATAAATAGTGTGCTAGGGAATATTGACAGCCACCAGAGTTAAATTCGACAGGGTTAAATTCGACATTTGAATCAAATGCCGTATTTAACTATTTTAGTAGACTAAAATAGGAGTTAAGTTTGGCAGGTGTGAAATTCAACGTTTGAACTGGGCCCAAGGAAATTTTGCCAGAAGCATGTTTTACAAAAACTGCAGAATGAATCTTTTTTTTTGCACATTTTCTTGTGCACTCTAAAGGAGAATAGAAATTGGGTTTAACATGTGTATAGGAAAGTTCTGCCATTTATATTTTCACTCAAATGATCACTTCAAAAGGGTAGTGCATTACAATTTCATTTATTTTTTGCCATTTGATACACAACAGTTATAAGCTGTCACTGAGTTTACTATGCAACAGAACTAAGCTGGTTGAACAAGGTTTAGCAGTTAGAACAGATGTTATCGTTTTGGTGTTTCTGAGCAAACAGGGGCAAGCTTAAGGCAAGCAGAGAGTACGTTTCTCACTGTTGTGTTTGTTTCATTGAATGATGCAGTGTGCCAGTTTAAGAACATTCTACCCATTCACAACTGAAGGTCATATCAGACTTGACCCCTCTCCAGCTAATTCCACTTATAAAAGGATTTATGTTTGCATAGTTTGTGTTTAAAGACTTGAGATTATATCTAGAGGCATTCAGTCACTCATGCATGAATTTTGAGCAAGAAGTTTGAATGGCTAGATATGCACTGAATATCACAGTCTGTTCATGCTTTCAAAGATACAAAGTATTTATATTAATGGTGTAAATTATTGTATCACAAAACAGCATTTTTTGTTTTTTCTATTTTCTCCATTTCAACAAATAAGAATCTAATGAATAATTTCAAGAAAGATAAGAATATGGAGAAGGGCAGAATATAGCAAGCTAATTAAATGCCCTTTACATTAAATTACATTTTTCCATATAGTAAAAGGAAGGAATACAAAAATAAGATACAAACATAAGAGAGGGAATAGGAATCACCACTTAAACAACAAACATGTAAATGTGTAAATAATACTTGGTCAGAGGAAGACATTAATCAGTATTGAGAAAGGTAATGTCAGAAAAGTGCTCTTTTAAAAAGTTTTTTTAGTGGGCTTCTTGTGTATAGATTTAGGAATATCATTCCAATAGTAGCACTCTATAACCGTTGGAAAGAATCTCCATATATTTATTCTGAAGGGGCTAGGGTTCAGGTGCTGCAAATGTGTACTCCCAGTGACATAATCATGGATCTCAGATACAAAAGACAGTGTAAAATTAAAAGATTATTTTGTCTACAATATGGTCAACAACAATAACTAATAGAACAGTTAATAGAATAGTCGTAGAATAGTTGATACATACTCAATTTAATTATGTCAGGAAGCTTAATTTGGCCAAGGGTTATGTATTGGGGAGTAACATGGTCACAAATTGGTACATTGTTGATGATTCTTACAACTTTGTTTTGTAGCTTTACAAACTGAGACAATGGAGCTTCGTAATTATTACCACACAACATGCAGCTGTATGTTAAATGAGGATATACAAGTGCATAGTATACACTTAAAAGAGATTGATTTGCTACATGTCATTTCAGTTTTGCAATTTTGTACAGACTTTTGCCAATTTTACTGCTGATGTAATCAATATGATCATGCTACAACAGTAAGCAATGGATAACTAATCCTAAATATTTAACAGTGTGAGACTGTTCAAGGTATTGTTCAGGTAATTTAAGAGGGGGGGATACAAATTGTAATTACTTCTCTGTCAGGGTTGGAAAACTAGGTATTTTATCTTACTTAAATTCAGGGTAACTTATTTGAGAGTAGCCATTTGTAGATTGGTGGTAGTTTGGAATTTATTTGTTGGATCAAAGCATCTAAATCTCTACCAGCTGTTCTTAAAGATGTGTTATGTGCAAAAAGTCATACAATAAAGTAATTAGTCTGTGACCATATAGTTTATATAAACTAAAAGGGGAATAGCCCTAATATTGACCTTTGTGGTACTCCTGAATTCGATACGTTAAATTAGACTCAACACCATTAATGAACACCTTTTGTTTCCGTTTGCTTATGTAAGACTTGAACCATTGGTTTTCACCGGCACAAATACCATATTGGTCAAGTTTGAAAAGTGAAATGGAATGGTTAATGGTGTCAAAAGCTTCCAGAAATGTAGATACAACATAGCCACTTTCATTGATAGCTTTAGTTCCATCATCTACTTGGTCAACCAAGCAGTTGGTTGTAGTTTTTCCAGCTCTTGAGCCAAACTGGTTCAGTGCAAGAATATTTTCTTTTGTTAAATGAAATATGAATCGATTAAGAATGCATCTTTCAAAAATTTTACTAAAGCTGAAAAATACTGATATGGGCACTAGCTGTTACATAAGGAGTGAGAGCATTGTTTAAAAATTGGAATAACTTTGGCAATTTTTAAACAGTTTGGAAATATGCCTTGTTTAAAGGATAAACTAATGACTTAAGTCAATGGACTACAAATTATTGTTGCAGCAGAAGATAATGGCAAAGACTGAACTTTGTCAAGACCAAATGATTTCTCAGTATCGATACTTTCTAATAATAAGAAGACCTCCACCTCAATTACTCTAATAAAGTGAAATAATTCTTTTTTCCTGTGCATGTAAGAAGAGGAACACGTATTTGATTTGGGCAGTTTAGATGCAAGTGTGGCTGGAACACAATACAGAAGTACTTGTTGATTGCATTTGATATTGAGAACGGTTGTTCAAAGTTTTTGTTGTTTACTTTCAATTTGTCAATGTTAGAAGATGGCTTCTTTGTTTATAATCACATTAATGTTATTCCACATTTTCTTAGAGCTTGTAGAATCTTTAAGTATATTATCATAGCATAGTGCATGATAAATTTTGTTCATGGCAACTATTTTGTAGCAGTAAAGTTTGTATTTATCATGATAATAGGAGTTACGGGTTGTCAGCCATTTTTTGTACAACTGATCACAAATTTTAATTGGTTTTCTCAAATCTCCAGTTACCCAGTATATATTTGACTTGTTTTTAATTTTGATTATTTTCAAAGGTGCATGTCCATTGCTAATTTCATTAAAAATTTGAAGGAATCTCAACAAACTTTCATTTGCATCACTGCTATCATATATGGGCAGCCAATTTGGGTTCCTCAGTGCATTTTGAAAAGTAATCTTATCAGATTTTTTAAAATCTCCAACTTCAATTGTAGCAGGAATGGTGCTACAATTTGAATCGTACTCAAGGCAAAGGACAGGCAAGTGATCAGCAATTTCTGCTGCAATACTTCTACTTGTACATAAAGTCACAAAATTCAAATAAATATGATCTAAGCAACTAATATTTGTCACTGTTATGCACACTGCTTTGAATACCAAGGGATTAAAACCCTCTGATTGGATCAGATATAGGTGTTCTTTTGGTATAGCACCCCTAGAAAGCATGTTAATGTTAAAATCACCTAATATCAAACACTTGGGCTTAGGCAAATAGATGGTGTGCAAAACTTGCAACAAATTGTCTTTGGGACCTACTAGGTGGATTGTATGTTATGCCTATTATCAAGTGTTGCACATCCACCCAAATGTTCTCAATTCCATCGATTCTTAGATTCTCTCTTGGACAGTAGTCAACATCTTTCTTAAGAAATGAAGCAATTCTGCTGCCTATTGAAGAAATGCAATTGTCTGTTATCATGTATCCTGATATTTGAAATTGATTCAGATCAATTAGAGGAGTTATCCATGTTTCTGAGCAAGCAATTAAATTAAATTTGAGGGGAGTGGAATCCAGAAGATAACATAGTTCATGAAAATGTGCACATAAACTTCTAATACTCAGTTGTAACACTAAAAGATACGGTTTAACTACTTTGGAGAGCTTGTTTATCTCTTCTATTGTAAATATACCATGATCATTGAAGGATTGGAGATTTAGATCTGGTTTATTTGAGTTATTAATAATTCAGCAGATTTAAAACATTCTTCAATCTTGTGTATATCTCTGTAGTTACTAACTAACCTGACAATAATCAAGACATCTTTTGAGTTTTTGAACAAAGCTCTGTCTATATACATTTGCCCATTCTTCAATCTTGCACATTTCTCTATTGTTACTAACTAACCTAACAATAATCAAGACTTCTTTGAGTTTTTGAGCAAAGCTCTGTCCATATACAATTGCTCTTGACAAAAATGTGGCTTCTTTCCACTTTCATATGCTTCTTTCATTATATCTTTGAACTTCTTTTTCTTTCCATCTTTCCAAATGAAATCCTCTGTTATCCAGACATTGTTCTAAAGGTCATGTTTCTTCTGAAGCACTTCGAATCTTTCAGGATGGTAAATAAATATACAAATTATCACCCTTGGCTTGTCAGCAATGCTTGAGCCTGTGCAATGTGCACTTTCTATCTGCTGTTCCAAATTAAGGTTAGCTATAATAGCTCTGATTTTCTGATAGCAGTCCTCCCTAGGAGCCTTCAGGATATTATGGAATCTCAAGTTACATTCATGTGAATGACACTAGATGGACAGGAGTCATCACTCCAATTTGTAGAGCTTGATTTTGAATGATTAAGTCTTGATGAGATGTTGTTCAAGGAGGCCTCATTAAGTTGGACTATTACTTTCAAGGTGGCTGTATCATGAAGAATCCTATCTTGACCTTCACTCAATGTTACAAGCAATTCCCTGACAATTGCTTGGAAGTCATGTGTTGTGCCAGTAGAATTTTTTTGTTTCCCACTCTTGTCAGACATATTAACTCTTACACACTGACATGTAATAACTAAAGAAGTTCAAAGATTAACCAAAAATGATAAAATGCAACTTTTAGCCTCTTACTAAGACCTTCAGAATTTCCAGCCATCTTGCTTGACTGCTGACCCATATCACAAAACAGTTGAAGTAATTTCTTTTTGTTGAAATAATAATGCAATATGTTGATTGTGTGACCAAAAAGTTAAGGAGAATTCCCGTTTTCAAAATAACTTTGGATTGAACAGGAGAACATCTTATTTTGTTGAACGATGATGTCTTTTACCATTTCAATTTTGTTTTTGCAAAGATATTCTGCTATTGTTCTGTCTAGTATGATTGTGCATCAGTGTGAGTAATGTTATATCATAAAGACTTTACTGGTTTAGTTTCTGTCCATTGTGTAACTTTCTATGTTTTGACCCCTGCCTTTTAACTAGCTTTTGGTAAAAACAAACAAAGTTTTTATTGAGAGGTTTTTAAGGAGTAAGTGAACCAACTGAGGGCTTGTATGACCTAATTAGCATAATTGCATTACCCTTACCAGGTGTATGGTCACTTGATGTCATTTGTAAAAATAAGCACAATTATATAGAGAGATATAATAAGTCTAAATATCCATTTAACTCTGATTTTGCCTTAATTACTACCCTCGTTGATTTTCTCTGCCAGAGTGCAACTACTCTTCAACTACTGCAATGTTTGTCCAATTGGGTATAACTGTTATTTGTATCTGAAAGAGTTCTCCTGTTTGATCTTGAGTCATTCCAAAGGCAGGAATCAGTAGTTAACATGATTTCATGTCTGTTTTAAAGAGTTTCCTGCTTCATGAGAAAACATTTGCCCAAAGTAAACTTTGCATTATTTCAAAGCTTGTTCCTTTGGAAATGTACATACATATTTTACAGAATTGGAAGAGTCTATAAAAAAGCATACACTGGTTAAATTGCTCTAAATGCAATATCTATGAAATGCGAAGTGAACAAAAGTATTCAATTTTAACTTGTTATGAACCCGATCCATTGATTTTAGGTGATGACAGTGAAAATTCATTTTTCTTGAAAATAAAAACATATTTGAGAGAAAAAACTTCACAGCGTTTCTTGCCATATTAGGGGCTACTCGTGTTCAAAAATTGAGACAATTTGAATTTTTGACCCTTGCCAAAAAATTTCATTTTTGTTTGATTTTTTAAAGGATCTCCTCACAAGTGCCTTAGACTGGTACAATGTACATGTATAAATTCAAAGAGATGAGGCTATGTGATGTAAATGAATGTTTTAAGAGGAGAAAACCTATGTAGTGTAGGTGTAAATGCAGCAGTTGTGTTTTTTTTTATGTAATTTAGCCTTATTGAGGTCTGATACACTTTCATGTAATGGTGTTTTTGTGTGCCTTCTTTGTGTAGCTGACCCTTTCACTCTTGAATCTTGCATATGTACACTGAAATGCATGTACTTCTAAGTGATTATTAAATTGCTGGTAGCCTAACTTCAATTTAGTTGTAGCTGGAAGGAATGAAAAACATTTCTGTTTCCAACATTGTCTGTTTTTTTTTTTTTCTTTTTTTTCTTTGTACATTTGGGTGGGCTGTATGTAGGCCCTTGTATACAAAGTAATGAATACAAAGATAAGAATGGCATTAATGAAAAACTATTTTCATGATTATACTGTAGTTTGAATCGAATTTCTGGTCAGAATGGTATAAGATGAGTTTAAAATAATTTCACTTTTAAACACTTTTGTAAGAATTTCTGGGAATATAAAGATAATTGAAATACTAATACATTAAAAAAAAAAAAAAACAGGCCTCTGTTTTAATTCTTGGGTCGTCATATTCGTGTTACCTTTTGTTCTTTGTATCATTTTACTTCATCTGTATTATTTTTTTGGGTTATACAAATTTGGAAGAGAGGAAAGGATAGCAAATTTGAGGGGGTTATTTTGTTATAGAGGTTTCAGTCAAGCATGCCTTTGATGAGCATGTTTTTCTCCATTTATTTTAGGCATAGAAAGAACACTGGCCAACATTATTTGGCTGAGCAGTTGTATTTGGTGCAGCTAAAGAATTCTGGACCAGTCATGAATTGGAATATTTCTCGATCAGAGGCATCTCTTCCTGAAGAACTTAACTTAAGGTGAGCTATTAGCCCTTAAATCCTTGAAGTTTCTTCATGACTCGGCCGACAGTGTCGATGATCTATCGGTAAAGTACCGGTGAACTATCGGCGAGCTGTCGGTCGACTATCGGTGAACTATCGGCGAGCTAATCTGTTCTAGCAAGTCGATAATTCACCTCATTTTAGAAACTTAATAAAACTCGACGTTTTCTTTTATATCGAAGTTCAAAAATAAGGCATCGTTAGGCAATTAACGACCGACATTTGATCGGCCGAGTTTCGGTGAGGTATCGGCAGACTGTCGGTAATGTACGAATTAGTTGTAGTCCGTGTGTTCAGACTCAGTCAATAGACCGGTTCACGCTCTTGAGTGCATGCTGGGTAATTAGGGCAAGCAAATCCAAAATGGCGGACACGCTCAGCTACACTCTTTTGCTTGATCTGAATACTTAATGAATATCGGCTTTGTTTCAGAACTGGTCGCAATTTTTAGTATTGACAGTTCAAGATAAAAGTCACAGCTACATTTTGAGCTCTGTATTTTCGATTTTAATGCGTCAAAAAATAAGATATATAATGGTTAACTACCGATGTTGTGTTGGAGGTTGTAACAACGACTCAAGATATCCAAAAAAGATAGTGAAACGGTCACATGTCGAAAATCTTCGCTGGCATTTTATTCCGAAGGATCCAAAGAAAAGAGCCCAATGGATTGCCAGCATATCCAAAGGACTTGTTGGATTCGAACCCGGCAACTACAAGACTGTTTGTTCGAATCACTTTCAATATGGAAAGCCAACGTACTCCTCACCAACTCCAACTTTGTATATGGTGCCAAGTGACTCTAACAAACCTTCACCCAAGAAAAGAAAGCTTGTGGCAAGACACGAAGTTGTCTCTACTGCTGAGGCATCCAATAACTCAAGCTTCAAAGAAGAAGGAACTCAATGCTTGATAATAAATCCGCTAACATACGGAAGTATGAAGTTTGCTGATTTAACAACAGAGCAAGATGTCCAGCGTTTCACTGGATTCCCTAACGTAGAAACATTTCAATTGATGTTTAATACACTCTTTGAAAAAGCCATGTGTATGCACTACTGGAAAGGAGACAAAGAAAGTGCTTTGAAGGACACCACCAAGCCCAGGTCAAATAATGTACAGAGAGCTCTAACCTTGGAGCAAGAGTTTTTGCTAACCATGATGCGAATCAAGCTAGGACTCTTTGTATTTGATCTGGCTTTAAGGTTCAAAGTTTCCGAGGCGACTGTCAGCTCTGTCTTTACCACTTGGGTTAAGCTGATGTCTAAAGAATTAAAGTGGATGATTTCCTGGCCAGATAGGTATTTAATTCAAAGAAATATGCCTGATATGTTTCGACGATATTACAGAAAGTGTAGAGTCATCATTGACTGCACAGAACTATTCTCTGAAACCCCATCAAGCTTAGAGAATGCGGCAATGTGTTGGTCAAATTACAAACAACACTACACGTTAAAGTTTTTGATAGGGATAACACCAAATGGCCACATATCATTTGTCTCTGAGACCTTCAGTGGGAGGTCATCTGATGTTTTTATTGTAGAAAACAGTGGTTTCTTAAACTATCTTCAGCCACATGACCAAGTTATGGCAGACAGGGGATTCAAGATTCATGACCTGTTAGCATACTACCAATGTTCTCTAACAATTCCACCCTCCAAGCATTCCAATCTCCAGATGTCAGGTGCTGATGTTAGGAACACATCACTTATTGCTAATGTACGGATTTATGTCGAGCAGGCTATCAAGCGAATTAAAGACTTTGCTATGTTAAAGCAAGAAATTCCCATTAGCATTCTTTCCCATTTGGATGACATAATCATCATTTGTGCAGCAATATGTAATATGAAAAAGCCTTTGAGTACATAGATTTCATTTCATCAATTATGTTTGCATTTTGTACCAGTCCAAAATGTTCCCATTCAATTTTCTCACAGGTTATAAGCTATGGTAGTCAAGTTTATTTACACATCTTCTAGAATACAATTCCTTTATGGAATTACACAAACATGTTTGTATATAGCTACAACAATGTTCAAACAATAACTTTGAAACTTTAGTAATACTAAATACTATAATGTTTTGGTTTCATCCGCACTATTTTGTACTATTTAGTAGTTTGTTGAGGTCATATTGCTTCCACTCTATAATTTTAATCATTATCTATTGCTTGTTCATTGCAAAATCTGCAAATGAATGTTGATTCTTGTTCAAAATTTGAGCAGGCCCAGTGAAACCATAGCATACAACATTCACACTGAACACTGTTTTCATCATCACATTCAATTTCATCTGGCTCAAGACAGGGTTTTTCACAGACAGCACAATAATAAATAGGCCTAGTACCTAGCAACACCCTAGCAACATAAGTCTTGAAAAAAATTGTTAGATTTGGTATGATATCTTGCCACAGTTTTAAATCAAACTCAATAATTTCAATATGAGCACCACTAAGTGGAGTCCAAACAACAAAAAAGGTTTTAGGACATCCTGTTAGGGCCATTTGTCCTTGTATCTGGTAATAATAACTGTGGGTTCTCTTGAGCATGATATTCCCATTCACTAATTCTAGATAAGTTGTATTGTTCCAATGCTCATCAAATTTCATGTCTGCAAGTGAGTATGGACATTTATACTCAATACAAGAATGACCACAGCAATCGCAGTGAAAAATACCATCTGGGGTAGCTCCCACAAAAGGGTAAGTTTTAGATATAAACAAGCCACAAGTCTGAAGCTTTGCATTTTTGTGTTTTTTGGATTCTTGTGCAAAGAATGATGCAGCAGCATCTCTCTCATGTTCTCTTCCCCATTTAATGGCAGGTATCATTGACAGATCGGTACAATCTAAAATTCGCTCAAGAAGAGGTGTTACTTTGCAATTTGGCTTTCTTTTTCTAAGAATTGTTTTTGTCTTTGTGTATACTTCATGAAAATGAGATGCAGTTATTCTACCTTTTCTTTGCTCTTTCCATATAGTGGAGTTAGCCTGATCCCTTGTGGCCTTTTCTAATTCTTTAATGCTACTGTCATTGAAAGATAATTGTTCCAGAAATTGTCTCACTAATTCATCAGCATCTACACCATTGTTTTTAGAGGATATATCATCAGCTATAATTTGTAGTGATGGGGGAACATCATCAGAAGTTGGTGGTGCATATGAAATATGGATGACAGCATCAGGATTTATGTTTCGAAGAGAAGCTAGAAACTTTTGCTTGCTTTCTTCGGTAACAACCCTCAAGGATTCTGGCCGAGGATCAAAGTTCTGTTTTTCCTTGCTATTAATAGCATAACTTGGGTTTTCTTTGACTACCTTGTGGCTTTGGAACACCATGTCCTTTAATTTCATGGGTTGGATGTCTTTCTTGCTAGTATTATTCCACACACATGCCTTATCTGTGCAGGAAGGATCTGTGAAACCTTTCTGGTTGGCAAACTCAACTTTATATAAAAGGGCTATGACATGATTACAGCACTGACTGTATCCAGCTGTACAGCTACAATATGCCCCAAGAATTTCACCGGGAGATTTACAAATTATCCACACTTTATGAGGTTCTTCGCGAATTCTTTGAGATGGAGTGACAGATGCAAACAACAGAACTTTGTCTTGTCCATGAATTGTTTTTGAGTATACAGTGTGCACAAAACCACTTTTAAAGTATGAATACGCTTTTCTGATTTTATATTGACCAATATAGTCAGTGTCGAAAGCTTTTTTTCCAAGTATAAACGAGAATATTTGACCAATGTTTGTATGCGGCCACTTTGTTACACAGTCCTCCCAATCGACCATGGATAACGGATCCTTTATACCGCATGTGCGTAGTAGTTCTACATGTTCATTTTGTAGTGACTTGGCTTGGCTTTCGGCCGAATCTCGAATAGGCGTTTTATGTTCAAAAGCTACCAAAGCACGAGCAGCAAGATCCGAGTGTGTCCCTCCAGAGGGCAAACCTCGCTGTTTAAGATAAAACTGCAATTCCCCACATGAAAGTTCCAAAAAATCTTCGAGGTGCGTGGCCATGATCGTGTTGTTGGGATATTGAACTGTCAACGACTTTTGAGCGAGATGGCAATAACATAAAGAGCTCAAAATGTAGCTGTGACTTCTATATTGAACTATAAGTATTCAGATCGAGCAAAAGAGTGTTGTTCGTATCCGCCACTTTGGATTTGCTTGCCCTAATTACCCAGCATGCACTCAAGAGCGTGAACCGGTCTATGCATACCCAATCGAGTAACTGTCCACTGACTGCAATAGACACGATGGCTTCAGCAGCAGATAAAGACCTCATACGGGTAAGTTCTTTTAAGAATATTTGGCAAAGGTAAAAAAACCGATCCTACCGACCCGCTAGCGACCCTCTACCGGTGGTGCGTCGCCACTTAGTTGATCTGGGTGTAGTTTTACCGTTCGTCTTGTTATCATCACCGAGCATTAGTTTATACCGCGCAAATTCAACCATGCAGTTTTCAAACGCGCCTCACAACACTTTTTGGGAACTTTGGCCGGACTGCCACAGCAGTTTACAATCAATCAAAGGAAACCTATTTGAAGATGCCCCCTCCTCTCCCCTCCCCTTCCCTCCCCTTCCCTCCCCTCCCCTCCCCTCCCTCCCCTCCCCTCCCCTTCCCTTCCCTCCCCTCCCCTCCCCTCCACTTCCGTCCCCTCCCCTCCACTTCCCTCCCCTCCACTTCCCTCCCCTCCCCTCTCTCCCAGAAAATGTATGTAATTGCGAAAGAAATTTCATGAGCGTTGCACGACGTATTTCCTGAAAAAGTGCGCCCACGTTTCTCAGGAAGAAATTGACGATAAAAGTCACGCAATACAACATTTGGCTTGAATTTCATAGAATTTTTCGGACAAAACTACAGCAACCAGTATTAAGTAAGACACAAGGCTGTTAAATATAATTTATTGATTAGTTAGGCTGTAAAACGGTCGCAAAATCGCTACTAGTGGAGAAATTTTAGTCGCAAAAGCGAAATCTATATTCGTAAATGCGCCCAATACAAGCGCAATTGCGAGCCCTGTCTTCTTCGGAAAACACGATATTAAAATGAATCATTTCCTTTTGGCCGCTATCTTGTTTGTCGTGTCATTGGAACCCAGTCCCCATTCAGTTATTTATCCTGACTGAGCATTACATAAACATTTGTAATGTTGTGAAAGTGTAGTGGGATCGTCTGGGTTAGTGTAGGCCTGAGAAAGACCGTTGTAGGAAAACGTTATCGGGTTTTGCCTTTCAGATGGCGAGAGAGGAGGAAAGGCCAGGAAGGGGAAGGCGGGAAAGAGAGAGGAGGCGTCAGGCGGCAGGAATGGGAAGGGAGGAGAGGCGTGAGGTGATGGGAAGGAATAGGCAAGTTGCCCGGCAAATGCTTATAGAAGCAGGAAGAAGAATTGGTAAGTAATCTACAGTTCTTCCAACCCTTGGCAAGATTTCAAAACCACTGAATTTTCATTTTTAGAAGCTGCTCTCGCAGTCCCACAGTCTTCTGATTTCCAGCGACGAAATGTTTTCTTTTGATGCGTGAGTAGCAGTTTTACACCTCCTCTTTCATGACAAACTATTTCCACTTCGGGAGCGTGGAACTACGGAAACATAAGTTCTTCAGCGCGTAGAATAAGTACCCTTTTTGAACTTCACTGAAACTTCATGAAAATGACCAGAGCACTGCAAAAGAGTAAAGAAAAAAAATGAACCAGGATGCACGTTGAACGAATGTTGTGATCATTAGCTCAAAGATTGAAAAAAAATGAATTATTTTTCTTTCCTACTTGTTGATTGATTCGCAAATTTTCCGTTCGGTTCACAGGTGACCCACCGTCACAGTTTGTGTCACGTACCCATGGATAAAGAGAGAAAGAACATACGGGGCGAAGTTTAGGTCTGGAAATTTGCTTGAAAATGCAAATAAAAAGCAATGAAACTTACCATGTGGTGATTTGTTGTTGTCCTTAATATATGTACACGAAGTTTCGGGAAAAATACTCTTCTGAGGCCCCTTTTCCGGGGGGGGGGTCTTAATATCGCGTATCCCTGTAGTTTTTTGACCAAGTATCCCGTAGCCCATAAATTCCGGTTACAAATATCCCGGAAATTAAGTATCGGCGATTTTTCATGTTACTTACTACGACATACTTTTATAATATTCGTTCGCTGGCATTAAATCGTAAACTGGAAAAGTATCGTTTTCAAGTAGCTTATTGTGACAGTTGTTTAAACTGCTGTCATTTAAAATATGGTAGATATCTAGTGGAAAGTTAACAAATGTTGCCACCAAAATCACTTTTGTATACCAATTAATATAATTAGCTTACTGATGCCCTTCATTTCTACATATCGCCTAATACCAAAGTCCTTTCTCATTTTGTTCCGTGAATCCATCTCGGTGTGTGATTAGCTGTTGGGAAAGAATGGATTCTGGCCAATATTCCCGAGGGTGAAGTCGGACGGTAAGGGTTACCTTTGAGCAATTTGGGACTCCCCTCACTCCACGGGTCTCGTCACCAGGTGCCCCGAGCTCAGTGCCAGTTTGAATTCAACCAGTTGTGATCCTAACAGATTCGGGCCGCCATTCTCAGTAGTGGGTCAACGTACGAGTTTTACGGAGCTTGCTGGGTTCGCGTTTCAAGCTGGAGCTGCTTTAGAGGATTCACGGTTTAGAGTTAATCTTGTTATACGGGCCCGGCGTGTTTATGTGGCGACTGGATTGGATTTAAGCGAAAAAAATGTGCTGGATTGAGGGTAGATCGGTCCCCGACGTTGCAGTCAGCCTCCTACCTTGTCTCTCTACTATTAAGAAGAGAGGTCCTGTTAGGAGTTTTCGGGATACGGGATATTCGCGGAAAAAATTACCGGGATACGGGATATTTGAGGGAAAAGTTATTGGGATACAGGATATTAAGAAGTAGTTTCAGGGATACGGGATATTTGCAAAAAATTGTAACAAAAAACTGAACGAGTGGATTCGATCTAAGGGCCGCGCTGACATTGCAAATAACAGGCAGAGTCCTATAAATGCTGCTCCAATCATTATCCAGGACAAGGAAACATTGAGGCTGACAGCACTACCATTCCACAAAACAGATCTTGTTTGTAGCCGACGAAGTTGAGCAAGAGATTTTGCAGTTGAAGGTCCAAAGCAATGGGGTTACTATTATTACTACAACTGTTCTTGGCAAGGTAGAATGCCCCAAATAGACTTTCGGAATTGCTGCTATTGACAACCATGTCTATGTATCGTCAACGGATCGTTCTTTGGGTGGTATCATCTCGTACGATTATGACGACAAACAACAGAAGTTTACGAATCCTGCCGAGCCCCCTAATCGTCTTACAAGCAATGGGACAGCCGTATGCAAAACGGCGCACGGAGTTGCAGTGTTGTCATCAGCTGAAAAAAACCAGCAAGCTTGTGTTTACCGATGTTGGTGCCAAGAAAGTGAATTGTTTGTTACTTGGAGAGGACGTGCTGACTGTTGAGGTTCTATCTGGCACAAGAACTGGAGGTCAGACTGATGGTGCTAACGCAACATTTTCGCAACCAACGTCACGCTGCACAGAAGTAAGTACTGTCTAAATTTCTCAAAGTTTTTGGTGTTCACAGAAGGAATGAGCCACGAGCCAATGTAAAGACGTTCTCCGCTAAACAGGCCATTGTTGTAATTGGGCAGGTAAATGGTTTCTTCAAAGATTGCATTTCTGAAGTTAGAATCATCACCAATTTAATATGAATCCTTCAGTGACAAGATGGCGTTTGCTCACAGCAAACTATCCGGGACTTAGAAGTCACCCTTTCTACGTTGAAACACATTGTCGGGTCGATTGAAAACATTTCACCACAGTACGTAAGCAAGCTGGACATGGCGTCGCTAACTATTCTTGTCGTTGAAAACCTGTTTACAGAATTGAGGGATGGTAATGACATGCCTCTAGTTCTTCAATTCGCGCACAGATTGTCATCAACCCTCAGAGAGCACCTGAAGAGGAATACCAAATGCAGCTTCAACTATTTCACCAGTTCCTCTGCATTCTACTCAAAGCAACTGGGTTTCTTAGCATTCTCTACAATTCCAACCATGTTCAAACCAGAGAAAGATTCCAAGGTGACCAGGCGACAATCGACGGAAACGCAAAAGTGGCTCGAAGAATTCGGCCAAAGTGTTCGCTAGGTCACCGTACGTAATAAAAGTACCAAAGACAACCCAGGTACATTGCCGATCAACTGCTACTTCACGAAGCCTTCTGAGCCACAACTTGTAGATTTTGATAACCTGCTCAGCATGGCATCTGCTTCGGGTGAGGTAAGTTTCATTGGTTTTTATTTGCATTTTCAAGCAAATTTCCAGACCTAAACTTCGCCTCATATGTTCTCTCTATTTAACCATGGGTACGTGACACAAACCATGAGCCTGGGTTACCTGTGTTCGGTTTTCAGAAAGATGTCCTATTTGCTTGATGCGTGGGGCGCCCTTAATTAGGACCCCGTGCTGCAGAAACTATTTCCACGTTGAAAATTGCCTGGGAGCATGGATCTCGTGGCTGAAGAGGTTGCGCCGGCCAGTCACTTGCCCTCTCTATAGACAACCCATTCGTCTTTAGACAGTGGTGTCCAGGTTAACAACAAAACAAGGCATCAGATGAAGTGACTACTATAATTTAACAGTTAGACCTTAAGGTCATAACTAGCAAATGATTTGCGTGATGCTCATGTAGTTAAGTGTAGTTTGATGTAGTCTGGTGTAGTTTGGATCGGGTTGAAGTAGCTTGGTGTATTTGGTGTAGTTCGCTGCTCTTTGTTTGTTAAACGATAGAAATACAGTCAAACCTCGATTAAGCGGTCACCCTCGGGAATGAGCCAACTGACCGGTAAGTAGAGGTTTCCCAAAATGTAGTATAAAATATGGTAAAAATGGAACTGTAAAATGTACACAGAATATTGTAACGGTTCACAACAACAGAAACACAAAATATTAGAAAAACATCAAGTAATTCAAGGAAGTTCGCGCTTCTGCAGTACAGTATTAGTGTTGCTTGAAAGGCAATCGCCTTTGTTGTAAACCACATTAATAAAGTTTTGCTTTCAACCTGATGTGAAAATATCGGTTATTGTTGTCTACAATTTAGGGCTGCGTAACTTGATTTGATGGAGCAAATCGCTCACTTTGCTTAGGGCCAACGGCAGTTCTTCATGACCGTTAAACTGTGCAAAGTCTTTCAGCTGTTCAGCCACTTCCTCTGCCTTTTGTACCGTCTATGACAGGCTGTTTGAGCTCTGGGTCAAACTCATCTTCTTCTTCTTCTTCTTCCTCATTTATTGTCTTGTTTTTCGGCTGAGGCAGATAGCTTAACATCCTCGTCATCAATATTTGCTCCCGTAGGTCATTCCTCCAGTTGGGATTGGTTTTGTGGATGTTTCCTGTGCATACATTTATGCTGTCTTCTGCGGAGATGAACACTTCAGCATCATAGGAAGAGCCAACCGTGTCTATTAGCTCTTGCAAGGCAAGTAACTCATCCTCGCCTTCGAAAGGATCATCATCCTCTTCTACCTCTTGTGGGTACAACCTTGTTTTCTTGAAACATCTGACAATCGTATCCTACGACACCTCGCTCCAGGTCTGCTTTCCCCGTTCGATTGTCATAGACATGTTTAAGTCCCTAATTCGCCCCCAGAGGTTTATATAGATTTCCATTCTTTGCATTATCAGGATTAATCTCGAGAAGAAAATTTTTTTTGATTGATTAAATATTCCCCGAGATATGCTGCCTCAAAGTTCGTCCTTTGGCCACGCCCTTTTGATTTGGCCGGGTAAAGTTAATACTGGAACAAAAAGTCCCTCATGACGTCACAGCCAGAACGTGTTTCGATCGATGTGCCTACATTCACTTGACTACGCGAAACTACATGTACTTGAGACGAATCTAAACCCAGC